>NW_027195285.1:45000-235081 GCF_038502225.1 Cherax quadricarinatus
TAATATATATATATACACACATAAATATATAATATATATATATATATATATATATATATATATATATATATATATATATATATATATATATATATATATATATATATATATATATATATATAATAAGATCACAGTAAATAGGTGACATCACAATATGCTAAACAACCACTATGAAAAAATAGCGAAATTCCAAGCGATTTCGTGACTTCTTCCATTATCAAGGAACTATAAAATACAAAACATCATGAAGGGATATGAAGGGGCAAGACTACACCTCACTATCACGTCACCATAACAAAGACTGTACCTCACAGTCGCGTGACAGCACCCGACTCTGTGAAGCGCACCTGATACTCCAACAATGTATTCAATTTTTTTACTTGTCTAATGTATCATTAAGTTCTTTCAAAGTTTTATTAATTATAAATGAATCCAATTTATATAAACCAAAACAAATATTCATATTATTGTCGAAACTGCTTTTTATGAAACAAGATTCAATTATATTCCTGTCGACCATGGACTTGCTTGATACTACTTTCTCAACTTTTTGAAAATCAATTGGATGGTTAAAATCTCTTACATGAATAAATAGAGCATTGGAATCTTGTCCAGTTCTAATGCTATATTTATGTTGTTTTAATCTTAGTTCGAGATTTTTACCAGTTTGACCGTAATAAACTTTATCGCAAATTTTACAAGGAATCTTATAGACACATCCATCAGCATTTTGGGGGGAATTCTTTATCAAAAGTTTTTTTACTGTATCAAGATTTTTGAATACAACTTTAATATTAAAAGTCTTAAGAAGAGAAGGCATATCAACCAAGTTTTCATGGTAAGGGAGAACCAACATATTTTTGGTTGAATAAGGCTGGTTGTCCCTTTTTGGATTGTACAAGTTATTTCTAGCAATTTTAAAGGAAAACCTACAAATAACTGTTCCTATGTCCGCTATTATTCTTCACGTCAAGATAGAGTTAAACTGTCGGTTTTCTCATCAATGTTTTTGAGAGCTTTACGAATTTGTAGTCCTGAGTTCATAGATGAAGAAATATCCAAAATTTATGAAATAGTTAATGATCTGAAATACCCAAGAAACGTAATTGATAAATCTTTTAAAATTGCTACAAATACTTTTTACAATCCAAAAAGGGACAACCAGCCTTATTCAACTAAAAATATGTTGGTTCTCCCTTACCATGAAAACTTGGTTGATATGCCTTCTCTTCTTAAGACTTTTAATATCAAAGTTGTATTTAAAAATCTTGATACAGTAAAAAAACTTTTGATAGATAATTCCCCCCAAAATGCTGATGGATGTGTCTATAAGATTCCTTGTAAAATTTGCGATAAAGTTTATTACGGTCAAACTGGTAAAAGTCTCGAAATAAGATTAAAACAACATAAATATAGCATTAGAACTGGACAAGATTCTAATGCTATATTCTAATAAAATATACCTACTGGTAAAAAAAAAAAATGAAAAGATGGGGTGGTAGGGAAGTGGAATATTCAAATGGCTTCAGGAAGGAATCCAAATATTCTTCCTTGATGCCTTTTTATCCACTTCTCCGAGGCTGTGGGTCCCACAATTTGCATCAGAGGTGGACCCCATCCTACATATATATATATATATATATATATATATATATATATATATATATATATATATATATATATATATATATATATATATATATATATATATATATATATATATTTTCAACAAGTCGGCCGTCTCCCACCGAGGCAGGGTGACCCAAAAAAAAAAGAAAGAAAATTCCCAAAAAGAAAATACTTTCATCATCATTCAACACTTTCACCACACTCGCACATTATCACTGTTTTTGCAGAGGTGCTCAGAATACAACAGTCTAGAAGCATACACACATAAAGATACACAACATATCCCTCCAAACTGCCAATATCCCAAACCCCTCCTTTAAAGTGCAGGCATTGTACTTCCCATTTCCAGGACTCAAGTCCGACTATATGAAAATAACCGGTTTCCCTGAGGACGACCCCTACCCCGCCTTCCTTCCCCTATAGATTTATATGCTTTCCATGTCATTCTACTTTGATCCATTCTTTCTAAATGACCAAACCACCTCAACAACCCCTCTTCTGCCCTCTGACTAATACTTTTATTAACTCCACACCTTCTCCTAATTTCCACACTCCGAATTTTCTGCATAATATTTACACCACACATTGCCCTTAAACAGGACATCTCCACTGCCTCCAACCGTCTCCTCGCTGCTGCATTTACCACCCAAGCTTCACACCCATATAAGAGTGTTGGTACTACTATACTTTCATACATTCCCTTCTTTGCCTCCATAGATAACGTTTTTTGACTCCACATATACCTCAACGCACCACTCACCTTTTTTCCCTCATCAATTCTATGATTAACCTCATCCTTCATAAATCCATCCGCCGACACGTCAACTCCCAAGTATCTGAAAACATTCACTTCTTCCATACTCCTCCTCCCCAATTTGATATGCAATTTTTCTTTATCTAAATCATTTGACACCCTCATCACCTTACTCTTTTCTATGTTCACTTTCAACTTTCTACCTTTACACACATTCCCAAACTCATCCACTAACCTTTGCAATTTTTCTTTAGAATCTCCCATAAGCACAGTATCATCAGCAAAAAGTAACTGTGTCAATTCCCATTTTGAATTTGATTTCCCATAATTTAATCCCACCCCTCTCCCAAACACCCTAGCATTTACTTCCTTTACAACCCCATCTATAAATATATTAAACAACCATGGTGACATTACACATCCCTGTCTAAGACCTACTTTTACCGGGAAGTAGTCTCCCTCTCTTCTACACACCCTAACCTGAGCCTCACTATCCTCATAAAAACTCTTTACAGCATTTAATAACTTACCACCTATTCCATATACTTGCAACATCTGCCACATTGCTCCTCTATCCACTCTATCATATGCCTTTTCTAAATCCATAAATGCAATAAAAACTTCCCTATCTTTATCTAAATACTGTTCACATATATGCTTCAATGTAAACACCTGATCTACACATCCCCTACCCACTCTAAAACCTCCTTGCTCATCCGCAATCCTACATTCTGTCTTACCTCTAATTCTTTCAATTATAACCCTACCGTACACTTTTCCTGGTATACTCAGTAAGCTTATTCCTCTATAATTTTTACAGTCTCTTTTGTCCCCTTTCCCTTTATATAAAGGGACTATACATGTTCTCTGCCAATCCCTAGGTACCCTCCCCTCTTTCATACATTTATTAAACAAAAGTACCAACCACTCCAACACTATATCCCCCCCTGCTTTTAACATTTCTGTCATGATCCCATCAGTTCCAGCTGCTTTACCCCCTTTCATTTTACGTAATGCCTCACGTACCTCCCCCACACTTACATTCTGCTCTTCTTCACTCCTAAAAGATGGTATACCTCCCTGACCAGTGCATGAAATTACTGCCTCTGTTTCTTCCTTAACATTTAAAAGTTCCTCAAAATATTCTCGCCATCTACCTAATACCTCCCTCTCCCCATCTACTAACTCCCCTACTCTGTTTTTAACTGACAAATCCATATTTTCCCTTGGCTTTCTTAACTTGTTTAACTCACTCCAAAATTTTTTCTTATTTTCATTAAAATTTCTTGACAGTGCCTCTCCCACTCTATCATCTGCTCTCCTTTTGCACTCTCTCACCACTCTCTTTACCTTTCTTTTACTCTCCATATACTCTGCTCTTCTTATAACACTTCTGCTTTGTAAAAACCTCTCATAAGCTACCTTTTTCTCTTTTATCACACCCTTTACTTCATCATTCCACCAATCACTCCTCTTTCCTCCTGCCCCCACCCTCCTATAACCACAAACTTCTGCCCCACATTCTAATACTGCATTTTTAAAACTATTCCAACCCTCTTCAACCCCCCCACTACTCATCTTTGCACTAGCCCACCTTTCTGCCAATAGTCGCTTATATCTCGCCCGAACTTCCTCCTCCCTTAGTTTATACACTTTCACCTCCCTCTTACTTGTTGTTGCCACCTTCCTCTTTTCCCATCTACCTCTTACTCTAACTGTAGCTACAACTAAATAATGATCTGATATATATATATATATATATATATATATATATATATATATATATATATATATATATATATATATATATATATATATATATATATATATATATATATATATATATATATATATATATATATATATATGTCGTGCCGAATATGTAAAACTGGTCAATTAGCAAGAACTTATTTTAAATTAAGTCCTTTCTGAAATTTTCTCTTATACGTTTAAAGATATATTTTTTTCATTAATGTTAATGTAAAAATTATTAATTTTGCACCAAAAGAATCTTAGAAAACTTACCTAATCTTATTATAACAAGAAAAATTTATTTTAGCCTAACCCAACTAAATATATTTTAAATACGTTTACAATAATATAATACTAAACAAACAGTGAAATATAGTTTTTTTTCGTTAGGTTCAGAATGATTTTGGCGAAATTATTGCATACACAATTTTTCACTTGTCCTATATGGGAAGATGAGCGTTGCTATTTAAGCCAAGATCGCAAGTTCTGCCTATTCGGCACGACATATACATATATATATATATATATATATATATATATATATATATATATATATATATATATATATATATATATATATATATATATATATATATATATGTGTGTGTGTGTGTGTGTGTGTGTGTGTGTGTGTGTGTGTGTGTGTGTGTGTGTGTGTGTGTACTCACCTAGTTGTGGTTGCAGGGGGTCGAGTCATAGCTCCTGGCCCCGCCTCTTCACTGGCCGCTACTGGGTCACTCTTCGTGCTCCTTGAGCTTTATCATACCTCTTCTTAAAGCTATGTATGGATCCTGCCTCCAGTACATCACTTCCCTGACTGTTCCACTTTCTGACAACTCTGTAACTGAAGAAATACTTCCTAAAGTCCCTGTGATTCATCTGAGACTTCAGCTTCCATCTGTGCCCCCTTGTTGCTGTGCCCCCTTGTTGCTGTGTCCCCTTGTTACTGTGTCCCCTTGTTGCTGTGTCCCTTTGTTGCTGTGTCCCGTTTCTGGAACATCCTGTCTGTCCACATTGTCGATTCCTCTCAGTATTTTGTAAGTTATCCTATCCCTCCTATCTCTCCTGTTCTCCAGTGTCGTCAGGTCAATCTCCCTTAATCTTTCCTCGTAGGACATAACCCTTAGCTCCGGGACTAATCTTGTTGCAAATTTTTGCACTTTCTCTAGCTTCCTTACATGCTTGGCTAGGTGAGGGTTCCAAACTGGTGCTGCATACCCCAATATGGGCCTGACGTACACAGTGTACAGTGTCTTGAATGAGTCCTTATTAAGATGTCGGAATGCTGTTCTTAGGCTTGCTAGGCGCCCATATGCAGCAGCAGTTATTTGGTTGCTGTGAGTCTCCGAAGATGTGCCTGGTGTTATACTCATCCCAAGATTGTTTTCCTTGAATGAGGTTTGATGTCTCTGGCCCCCTAGAGTGTACTCCGTATGCGGTCTTCTTTGCCCTTCCCCAATCTTCATAACTTTGCATTTGGTAGAGTTGAACTCCAGGAGCCAGTTGCTGGACCATGCCTGCAGCCTCTCCAGATCCCTTTGTAATTCTGCGTGGTCCTTATCCGATTGAATTCTTCTCATCAGCTTCACATTATCTGCAAACAGGGACACTTCGGAGTCTACTCCTTCCGTCATGTTCACATATACCAGAAACAGCACCGGTCCTAAGATTGACCCCTGTGGAAGCCCGCAAGTTACAGGTGCCCACTCTGTGTGTATGTAAGGAACCAAATAATTATTTTTTTTACCTTCTAAATGATTTCAGTGGTGAAGAAAGCCATTTTTGTCCAAGATCAGTAAAGAGTTTTCTGAGAAGCCAAGGTCTCATCACTGTAGAGAGCGACATACTCACACTCACGGTGCTTGTGTCAGACTAACCCAAGGCCAACCCCTCCAGTGCTGCCAGATGCCTTTAGTGGTAAAACCTCGGGTATAAACTGGCTAGAAATTAGTTAAAATTAATATAATACTAACTAGAAGTCGGGTTGTCTCTCATCAAGGTAGGTTGACTAAAATAAGAAAACTCACTTTTATTCATACAATCATTGTCTTTCATGAAGTGTGTTGATATCACAGCTCAGTTAACCTTTTTAACCGAAGCATTCCTACCCCCTACACTACAAACTTAAAATAAATGTATACACAACCGCGCACACATACCCACACACAGGCGGGACCAGGAGCTGAGTATTGACACCTGCAGCCACAATTAGTGAGTACACTCGAACGCACGTACACGTGCACACAAGCACGCGTACATAAATAATAATAATAATAATAATAATAATAATAATAATAATAATAATAATAATAATAATAATAATAATAATATCTTTATTTACTACCAGTACATGTACAAGGTATACAGACCATAGCTGACATCAATGACATACTACTATATAGAAAGTTGCTTGTTATGCTGAGCATTTCGGACAAATTAGGTCAGTTTTGTCCCAGGATGCGACCCACGCCCGTCGACTAACACCCAGGTACCCATTTTACTGATGGGTGATCATAGATAACCTGTGTACGGAAACATGTCCAATGTTTACACCCCTTTACCGGGAATCGAGCCCGGACCTTTACCATGTGAAGCGAGAGCTTTTGCCACTAGGCCACGGGGCATCACACACACACACACACGCACAGATGAATCACAGGGATGTTAGGAAGTATTTCTTCGGCCACAGAATAGTCAGGAAGTGGAATAGTTTGGCAAGCGATGTAGTGGAGGCAGGATCCATACATAGCTTTAAGCAGAAGTATGATAAAGCTCACGGTTCAGGGAGAGTGACCTAGTAGCGACCAGTGAAGAGGCGGAGCCAGGAGCTAGGATTCGACCCCTGCAACCTCAACTAGGTGAGTACAACTAGGTAAGTACACATACACACACACACACACACACACACACACACACACACACACACACACACACACACACACACACACACACAAAGGCAACAGAAATAACGAGACGGCCAGGATGAGCCTTAAGTTCACTCAAAGGTGTAGAGAGCTCAAAAGCAAATGTGCTAAAGAATGCTAGAAGTATAGAAGGCATAGAGCCCAGGAGAATAAGGAGAGCAGTCGTAGAGTCAAAAATGAATATGCACATGTGAGAAGGGAGACCCAACAACAATATGAAAATGACATAGGAGCGAAAGCCAAATCTGACCCGAAGTTGTTGTACAGCCACATCAGGAGGACAACAACAGTGAAGAACCAGGTAATCAGGCTAAGGAAGGAAGGACGGGAGATCACATGAAACGACCGAGAAGTGTGTGAGGAGCTCAATATGAAATTCAAAGAAGTGTTCACAGAGGAGACAGAAGGGTGTCCGGAATGGGGTGGGGTACACCATCAAGTGTTGGACAATACATACAACCGAGGAAGAAGTGAAGAGGCTACTAAGCAAGCCGATGGGGCCGGATAACATCTCTCCATGGGTCCTAAAACAGGGAGCAGAGGCGCTATGTGTGCCATTAACAACAATCTTCAACACATCTATCGAAAGAGACTGACCACCTGAGGTATGGAAGACAGCAAACGTAGTCCCAATTTTTTAAAAGGAGACAGACACGAAGCATTCAAGTACAGACCAGTGTCACTGACATGAATAGTATGCAAAGTCATGGAGTAGATTATCAGGAAAAGAATGAGCTTATCAACAACAACCAGCATGATTAACGAAATCGTAATGACACGATTGTAAACAAACCATACCACGGGTGCGGTTAGAACTCACGATCAGAGTCTTTAAACTCCAGACCGTCACGTTAGCTACTGGACCATCTAACTTCAATAAGATTCATCCAACTAGGTATATTTCTGCACCATAAGAAGGTTAGCATAAGCACCACTGTGACCACAAATGCAGTTTCGTGAGTCATGTTGACAGATTTTAGGGGACTTGAGCTAGAGTTCGTCACGGCCGTGCTAGCGGGAGATTCGTCTGTAAAAACTTGCATTTGGGGTCACAGTGGTGCCTATGCTAACCTTCCTATGGTGTAGAAATATATATACCTAGTTGGATGAATTTTATTGTGGCCAGCTGGCCCAGTGGCTAACGCGAAGGTCTGGAGTTTTAAGACTCTCTGATCGCGGGTTCTAACCCCACCTGTGGAATGGTTTAACAACCAGTATGGTTTCAAGGATTGGAAATACTGTGTCACGTACCTACTGGAGTTCTATGACAGGGTGACAGCAGTAAGACATGAGAGAGAGAGGGGTCGGTAGATTGCATTTTCTTGTACTGAAAGAAGGCTTTTGACAGAGTTCCACACTAGAGATTAGTGCATAAGTTGGAGGACCAGGCAGGCATAACAGAGAAGGCACTGCAATGGAACGGCGAGTCATGGAACATGATGAGGTGTCAGTGTGGGTGCCTGTGACTAGCGAGATTCCACAGGTGTTAGTACTAGGACCGATGCTGTTTCTGGTAAATGTAACGACATGAAGGAAGAAATAGACTCAGAGTTGTCCTTGTTTGAAGATGATGTGAAGTTGATGAGAAGAATTCAATCAGAGTAGAACCAGCCAGAAATACAAAGGGATCTGGAGAGGCTCCAGGCCTGGTCCAAAAACTGGCTCGTCGAGTTCAACCCTACCAAGTGTAAAGTTATGAAGATTGGGGAATGGCAAAGAAGACCTCAGACGGAGTACAGTCTAGGGGGCCAGAGACTACAAACCTCACTCAAGGAAAAGGGTCTTGGGATGAGTATAATACTGGGCACATCTGAGGTGCACAGCAACCAAATAACTGCTGTAGCATATGGGCGCCTAGCAAGTCTAAGACTGTCATTCCGACATCTCAGTCAGAAATCGGTCAGGACCGTGTACACCGTGTATGTCAAGCCTGTATTGAAGTATGCAACACCAGTTTGGAACCCACACCTAAGCAAGCATGTAAAGAAATTAAAAAAAAGTGCAAAGGTTTGCAACAAGATTAGTCCCAGAGCTAAGGGGCATGTCCTTCAAGGAGAGGTTTAGGGAAATCAACCTGATGACAGTTGAGGACAGGAGAGATAGAGGGGATATGATAACGACATATAAAATACTGAGAGGAATTGACAAGGTGTGCAGAAACAGGATGTTCCAGAGATGGAACACAGCAACAAATAGTCACAATTAGTAGTTGAAGACTCAGATGAGTCACAGAGATGTTGGTAACTATTCCTTCAGTCACTGAATTGTCAGGAAGTAGAATAGCCTGGGAAGTGATGTAGTGGAGGCAAGATTCTTATATAGCTTTAAGAAGAGGTATGATAAAGCTTATGGAGCAGGAAGAGTGACATAATGGCAATCAGTGAAGAGACGGGGCCAGAAGCTGTGCATCGACTCATGCAACCACAACTAGGTGAGTACACACATCGCCGGATGTAACAGCATCATAAAGTGCTCGTGAATCTTTAGTGGTTTTTGGCCCACATTATGTTGACAGTGTCAGTAACATTATGTTGTCAGTGTCAGTGACATTATGTTGTCAGTGTCAGTGACATTATGTTGTCAGTGTCAGTGACATTATGTTGTCATTGTCAGTGACATTATGTTGTCAGTGTCAGTGACATTATGTTGTCAGTGTCAGTGACATTATGTTGTCAGTGTCAGTGAACAACCCGAGTAGTGAATTACAAGCTATACTAAATCGGAAAAGGGAGGTGAGGACTACAATTTATAAAACAATTAGAAAGTTTAATCAGTGCCAGGAGAGAGATGCTGGAGGCAAAGTGTCGGGTGTAGGTGTTGCCTGAAGCCAGTGACTATAAATTGAAAGAGACTAAGTGTGACCCAAGCCAGTGTGATAAGGGATAATGATAGATGCCATAGTGAATAATAAGATAATCATAAAGTGAGGGGAATAGTGATAGATCAGTTAAGAAATAATATAACAGTTATAAAGCGAGGGGAAAGAAAAGAGAAAATCAAAGGGAAAATATCCAGTGTTCTCAGAACTGGAGTTTTCCTGAAGTGTGGATAATAAAAGTTTAAATTGTTCACCTGATACTATAGTGCAAACCTAGAGTGGTAATTGAAACACAGTTAATGTGAATAGAATATTTATAGACACGAAGAAACTGAAGGAGAACTAGGGCGCCAAAAGTGATGTTAATACAAGAATCATTGTGCAACCGCAACTGAGCCAGGATCCCAGACGACACCTCTTCCAGACATCATGTACAAATCACCTTTTTGTGATTGCATATTGAATGATTAGCATTTGGCCCTGCATCACTGGTACTTGGGGGTTACAATCCATTCTCTGGAGAGCTGAATATCATACATAGATCACTTAACATTTAACAAGGACAAAAAGCTCAGTAGGAATAGTAAGTAAGTAAGTAAGTAAGTAAGTTTATTCAGGTATACACAAATACAGTTACATAGAATTATCATATATAGCAGCATATGTGTAGAGAACCTAGGATAACCCAAAAAAGTCAGACAGAGTGACTTATTTCCATTGGGGTCCTTTTACCTTATTATTATAGTATAAAGGTTATAATATTTTCTTATTGTTCTACAATGAAGATAACATCTTATTATCATACTAAAAAGACTATCTGCGACACCAAGGTCATTAAGACTATCTACAATACGAGGGTCATTACAAGGAATAAGGTAAAATTTACACTTATGTTAGCTAAAAAATAGAAAATCATTCCCCTCCCTTTCTGTAGCTACATTCATCAGACACCTTTTGGCACTCTTCTTGAACTGGTTCACGCTATGACTGGCTTTGACATGTGCGGGTAGTCTGTTCCATTCCTTTATTGCTGTACAATAAAAGGTGTTTGAAGCCTGGCCACTGACTGTGGGTACTACAAAGTTGTGCTCTCTCCCCCTAGTTCTATGATTGCTTTGGTTCCCAGCCTTGACAAAATTGACAGCAAGATATTCTGGACATTGCTTGTGAGCAATTTTATAAACATGATTTAGCTTCAGTTGTTTTACTCTGTCTTCAACATTCAGCATATCCAACTGCTGTAATTCATCCTGGCCTACATGTTCTCTTGGTCCCAGCCCCAGGATGAATCTTACGATTTTGTTCTGGGTGATTTGCAGTCTATCTTTCAGTTTTTTTGTCAAGGCAGAGTACCAAGAAGAGCAAGCGTAATCCATATGGCATTGTATAAGGGCTAGACATAGAGTCCTGCGAGCCTCAGTAGGTAGACACTGTGCTTGTCTATACAGGAACTTCAGTCTGGCATTCGCTTTCTTTACTACACTGTTCCCTATCAATTCTCCTGACATGCATGGGTCAAAGGGGATTCCCAAATATTTTACTGATGAAACCAAAGTGATGGGCTCCCCATTACATTGAACATTAAAATTATTTACCCTTCTCAGTTTATGTTTCGTGCCAAAGAGAATGGCTTCAGTTTTCCCTAGGTGTAATGATAGTTTGTTGTCTACTAACCATTTGCTGCAGGACTCCAGTTCCAGTGTTAAAACATTAGCAATATCTTGTGGGTCTTTACCTGACACTAACAGAGCACTGTCATCTGCATACAGTAGGAGTTTGCACTTGACACTGATAGGCATATCATTGACATAACATAAGAATAATAAGGGACCCAGAATACTACCTTGGGGAACTCCACATGTTATCGGCAGGGGTTCTGATTCTGTTTTGTTGATTTTGACTATTTGTCTCCTGTTGCTAAGGTAGGACTTAAACCAGTCTACAGAACCTATACCGATAGTTTGAAGTTTATTACATAATATATTGTGGTTGACAGTATCGAAGGCCTTTTGCAGGTCTAAGGTTACCATGCCTATGAGGTTCCCCTTTGACATTTCAGTTCTCAGGTAATCCATCAGATTAATAAGGGAGGTGTCGGTTGAGTAGGATCTTCTAAAGCCCGATTGATAGCTATGGAGAATGTTGTTGTCATTAAGGTACTTAACTACTTGAGAATACACCGCCCTCTCTAGAATTTTTGATATTATACTGAGGAAAGTTTTGGTCACCACATGTAGGCTGACACACACAATAGTAAGTGCACACAAAGGTGCTTAGGTCAGACAAAACTGACAGTAAACAAACATACAGTAACATAGCTGCCAAATAAGGGTAGGAACAGGACAAAGAGGTTTTTAGGACTGAGAGAGTGATTTAAACACACGAAGACAGTGTGTACTTATGAAGTGACTCAAACACACACATATGCACACACATGTATGTTCTCACAAATGCACACACAGCCTTCTATCCGCTAGCAGCTTAAACAAACAGAAGCCACACTCACACTAACCCCCCATACACACACACAAACACAAACACACACACACACACACACACACACACACACACACACACACACACACACACACACACACACCTCCTGAAGCATGTCAAGAAATTAACTTGCAGAAGTTTGCAACGAGACTAGTCCCAGACCTAAGAGTATTGCCTATGATGAAAGGTTAGGAAAAATCGGCCTGACGACAATGGAGGACAGGAGGGTTGGGGGGGACATGATAATGACGAATAAAATACTGCGAAGAATTGACAAGGTGGATAAAGACAGGATGTTCCAGATGTGGGACATAGAAACAAGGGGACACAATTGGAAGTTGAAGACTCCGATGAATCAGAGGGATGTTAGGAAGTATTTCTTAAGTCAGAGAGTTGTCAGAAAGTGGAACAGCCTAGAAAGTAACTTGGTGGAGGTAAGAACCACACATAGTGTTAAGACGAGGTTTGATGAAGCTCATGGAGCAGTAAGAGAGGACCTAGTTGCAGTCAGTGAAGAGGTGGGGCCAAGAGCTATGAATCGACCCCTGCAACCACAAATGCATGAGTATGCACACACACACACACACACACATCATGAAAACAATAGGTGACGGCGACATGACCCAGGTGACAAATTTTTAATGAGAACTGAGTGGTTTGCGAGTGGAAGGAAACGGCCTGTCAAAGTAATTTTCAAGGAAGAATTAGCTTGAACCAGGATCCTGCAAGAGAGAGAGCACGACTGAGGGGCAAACTGGAGTACCGGAGAGTGTACCTCGATCGCGACAGAACACAAGATGAAAGGACGATACTGAAAGAGAGGGTACAAAGACTCAAGGAGGAATGAGAGGCAATGATGAAGATGAGAAGGACCCAAACCCTGGAGGAAGGGCAAACACCCCCCCCCAGAAACTCCTACAGAAGGACTCCAACCACGACAACTTCAACACAACTGAGCAGTCTAAACCAAAACCCATACACTGTTCCCTCTACCATCAACCCCACATCACAAACCTCACCCCTACAGCTGCTCCCTATGGGCATTCTGACCCCACCCACCTCATCACAAATCCCACCCACACCACAAGCCCCCATAGGCCTCCACCGGGGCTCCCACTCCCCAACCCCAATATTCTCCCAGGACCACAGTGATAGAAAAGAAGCTGAAGGTTTGGTACACAAATGCGGACGGAATAACGAATAAGTATGAGGAATGGCACGAAAGAATCAGTGACAAATCCCCAGACATCATAGCAGTCAAAGAAACGAAACTCACTGAGAGAATGACAGATGCAATCTTCCCACTGGGATATCAGATCCTGAGGAAAGATAGAAGGAGCAGAGGGGGAGAAGGTGTTGCACTGCTCATTAAAAACCGACGTTAATTTGTGGAAATGGATGGCATGGACGAGATTGGAGAAACGGACTACATAGTAGGTACAATTCAATCTGGGGAACATAAAGTAGCCATTGGAGTGATGTATAACCCACCACAGAACTGCAGGAAGCCAAGAGAGGAGTACGAAGAAAACAAAAGAGTGATGGTGGACACATTGGCTGAGGTGGCAAGAAGAGCTCACTCGATCAGAGTAAAGTTGCTGGTTATGGCGATTTCAACCACAGGGAGATCGATTGGGAAAACCTGGAGCCACATGAGGGTCCCAAAACATGGAGAGCCGAGATGAAGGATGTGGTGCTGGAAAACCTCATGCATCAACATGTCAGGGACACTACCAGAGAGAGAAGGGAGGATGAACCAGCAAGACTGGACCTTGTGTTCACACTGAGCAGTTCAGACATTAAGGACATCACTTACGAGAGTCCCCTTGGAGCTAGTGATCACATGATTCTGAGTTTTGAAAGTTACAAGTGGAGAGGGTAACAGGAAAAATCAAACTATAAAAGGAGGGACTACACAGGTACGAGGAACTTCCTGCAGGAGGTTCAGTGGGGCAGAGAACTGGTAGGAAAGTC
The DNA here is from genome assembly GCF_038502225.1 of Cherax quadricarinatus. Lineage (NCBI taxonomy): Eukaryota > Metazoa > Arthropoda > Malacostraca > Decapoda > Parastacidae > Cherax > Cherax quadricarinatus. The sequence continues at coordinate 59,348 of NW_027195285.1, forward strand.
AGTAAACGAGATGATGGAATATGTAACAACAAAATGCAAGGAGGCAGAGGAAAGGTTTGTTCCCAAGGGCAATAGAAATAATGGGGAGACCAAAGTGAGTCCTTGGTTTACCTGAAGGTGTAGGGAGGCAAAAACTAACTGCACCAGAGAATGGAAAAGGTACAGGAGGCAAAGGACCTAGGAAAATAAAGAGATCAGTCGAAGAGCCAAAAACGAGTATGCACAGGTAAGGAGGGAGGCCCAGCGACAGTATGAAAACGACATAGTATCGAAAATCAAGTCTGTCCCGAAATTGCTGTATAGCCACATTAGGAGGAAGACGACATCAAAGACCAGGTGATCAGGCTGAGGAAAGAAGGTGGGGAACTCACAAGAAACAATCAAGAGGTATGTGAGCAGCTCAGCATGAGATTTAAGGAAGTATTTACAGTGGAGACAGGAAGAACTCTGGGAGGAGAGAACAGAGGGGGACACCAGCAAGGAATATACCAACAAGTGTTGGATGACATACATACAATTGAGGAGGTGGTGAAGAAGGTAAGGGATATTGATATCTCAAAGCCATGGGACCGGACATCTCCCCGTGGGTCCTTAGCGAGGGAGCAGATATGCTGTGTGTACCACTAACCACAATCTTCAACACATCCCTTGAAACTGGGCAACTACCTGAGGTATGGAAGATGGCAAATGTAATTCCCATTTTTAAAAAAAAAGAAACAGAAAAGAGGCACTAAACCATAGACCAGTGTCACTGACGTGTATAGTATGCAAAGTCATGGAGAAGATTATCAGGAGGATAGTGGCAGAGCACCTGAACGGAACAAGAGTATAAACGCCAACCAGCACGGATTTATGTCACAAACCTTCTGGAGTTTTGTGACAAAGTAACAGAAGTAAGACACGAGAGAGAGGGGTGGGTTGATTGCGTCGTCTTGGAGTGCAAGAAGGCCTTTGACACAGTTCCTCACAAGAGACTAGTGCAGAAGCTAGAGGATTAAGCGCATATAACAGGAAGGGTACTGCAATGGATCAGAGAATACTTGACAGGAAGGTAACAACGAGTCATGGTACATGATGAGGTATCACAATGGGCACCTGTGACGAGCGGGGTCCCACAGGTGTCGGTCCTAGGACCAGTGCTATTTTTGGTATACTTAAATGACATGATGGAAGTGTCCCTGTTTGCAGATGATGTGAAGTTAATGAGGAGAATTAAGTCAGATGAGGATCAGGCAGGACTTCAAAGAGACCTGGACAGACTGGACACTTGTTCCAGCAACTCGGTTCTCGAATTTAACCCCGCCCAATGCAAAGTCATGAAGATTGGGGAAGAGCACAGAAGACCGCAGAAGGAGTATAGGCTAGGTGGCCAAAGACTGCAAACCTCGCTCAAGGTGAAAGATCTTGGGGTGAGTATAACACCGAGCACGTTTTCGGGAGCACACATCAACCAGATAACTGCTGCAGCATATGGGCGCCTGGCAAACCTGAAAACAGGGTTCCGATACCTTAGTAAGGAATCGTTCAAGACACTGTACACCGTGTATGTCAGGCCCATACTGGAGTATGCAGCACCTGTTTGGAACCCACACTTGATCAAGCACATCAAGAAATTAGAGAAAATGCAAATGTTTGCTACAGGGTTAGTTCCAGAGCTAAGGGGAATGTCCTATGAAGAAAGGTTAAGGGAAATTGGCCTGACGACACTGGAGGACAGGAGGGTTAGGGAAGACATGATAACGATATACAAAATACTGCATGGAATAGACAAGGTGGACAGAGACAGGATGTTTCAGAGAGGGGACAGAGAAACAAGGGGTCACAGTTGGAAGCTGAAGACCCAGATTAGTCAAAGGGATGTTAGGAAGTACTTCTTCAGTCATAGAGTTGTCAGGATGTGGAATAGCCTAGCAAGTGATGTAGTGGAGGCAGGAACCATACATAGCTTTAAGATGAGGTATGATTAAGCTCATGGAGCAGGGAGAGAGAGGACCTAGTAGCACTCGGTGAAGAGGCCAGGAGCTGAGTTTCGACCCCTGCAACCACAATTAGGTAAGTGCAATTGAGTACATATGCATGCATATACAACAGGCTTAATGTCTAACAGACATGTGCCTAGGACAAAATGGTAACTAACACACACATATATGCTCGCAAATACAACAGGCCTAGTGTCTAATCAATATGTGCATAGGACAAAATTGTAACTAGCACACACACACAAATGCACATGGATTAACGAATAAACATGAGGAATGGCAAGAAAGAATCAATGAGAAGTCCCCAGACATCATAGCAGTTACAGAAACAAAACTCATGGAGACAATAACAGATGCAATCTTCCCACCAGGATACCAGATCATGAGGAAAGATAGAAGGGGCAGGGGGGGAGGTGGGGTTGCTCTGCTCGTAAAAAACAGATGGAAATTCGAGAAAATGGAAGGAATAGATGAGACGGGAGAAAGAGACCACATAGCAGGTACACTTCAGTCTGGGGAACACAAAGTGGTCATTGCAGTGATGTATAATCCACCACAGAACTGCAGGAGGCCAAGAGAGGAATATGAAGAGAGCAACAGAGCAATGGTGGACACACTTGCTGAGGTGGCAAGAAAAGCTCACTCCAGCAGAGCAAAGTTGCTGGTTATGGGGGATTTCAACCACAGGGAGATTGACTGGGAAAACCTGGAGCCACATGGGGGTCCCAAAACATGGAGAGCCAGGATGTTGGACGTGGTGCTGGAAAACCTCATGCACCAACATGTTAAGGACACTACCAGAGTGAGAGGGGAGGATGAACCAGCAAGATTGGACCTTGTGTTCACCCTGGGCAGCTCAGATATTGAGGACATCAAGTATGAGAGTCCCCTAGGAGCTAGCGACCACGTGGTTCTGTGCTTTGAATACATAGTAGAGCTGCAAGTGGAGAGAATAACAGGAGTTGAATGGGAAAAGCCTGACTATAAAAGAGGGGACTACATAGGGTTGAAGAACTTCCTGCGGGAGGTCCAGTGGGACAGAGAACTGGCAGGAAAACCAGTAAATGAAATGATGGAATATGTAACAACAAAATGCAAGGAGGCAGTGGAAAGGTTTATTCCCAAGGGCAACAGTAACAACGGGAAGACCAGAACGAGCCCCTGGTTTACCCGACGTTGTAAGGAGGCAAAAACAAAATGCAATAGAGAATGGAAAAAGTACAGAAGGCAGAGAACACACGAAAATAGGGAGATCAGTCGCAGAGCCAGGAATGAGTACGCACAGGTAAGGAGGAAGGCCCAGCGACAGTATGAAAATGACATAGCATCGAGAATCAAGACTGACCCGAAACTGTTGTATAGCCACATCAGGAGGAAGACAACAGTCAAAGACCAGGTGATCAGATTAAGGACAGAAGGTGGAGAACTCACAAGAAATGATCAGGAGGTATGTGAGGAGCTGAACAGGAGATTTAAGGAAGTTTTTACAGTAGAGACAGGAAGGGCTGTGGGAAGACAGCACAGAAGGGAACATCAAGAGGGAATATACCAACAAGTGTTGGATGACATACGAACAACTGAGGAGGAGGTGAAGAAGCTCTTAAGTGACCTTAACACCTCAAAGGCGATGGGACCGGACAACATCTCCCCATGGGTCCTTAGAGAAGGAGCAGAGATGCTGTGCGTGCCTCTAGCCACAATCTTCAACACATCCCTTGAAACTGGGCAACTACCTGAGAAATGGAAGACAGCTAATGTAGTCCCCATATTTAAGAAAGGAAACAGAAACGAGGCACTAAACTACAGACCTGTGTCTCTGACATGTATTGTGTGTAAAGTCATGGAGAAGATTATCAGGAGGAGAGTGGTCGAACACCTGGAAAGGAACAAGATTATAAATGAAAACCAGCATGGGTTCATGGAAGGCAAATCTTGTATCACAAACCTCCTGGAGTTTTATGACAAGGTAACAGAAGTAAGACACGAGAGAGAGGGGTGGGTAGATTGCGTTTTCCTAGACTGCAGGAAGGCCTTTGACACAGTTCCCCACAAGAGATTAGTGCAGAAGCTGGAGGATCAGGCGCACGTAAAAGGGAGGGCACTGCAATGGATAAGGGAATACCTGACAGGGAGGCAGCAACGAGTCATGGTACGTGAAGAGGTATCACAGTGGGCGCCTGTTACGAGCGGGGTTCCACAGGGGTCAGTTCTAGGACCAGTGCTATTTTTGATATATGTGAACGAAACGATGGAAGGAATAGACTCTGAAGTGTCCCTGTTCGCAGATGATGTGAAGTTGATGAGAAGAATTAAATTGGACGAGGATGAGGCAGGCCTGCAAAGAGACCTGGACAGGCTGGACATGTGGTCCAGCAACTGGCTTCTCGAATTCAATCCAGCCAAATGCAAAGTCATGAAGATTGGGGAGGGGCAAAGAAGACCGCAGACAGAGTATAGGCTAGGTGGACAAAGACTACAGACCTCACTCAGGGAGAAAGACCTTGGGGTGACCATAACACCGAGCACATCACCGGAGGCACACATCAACCAAATAACTGCTGCAGCATACGGGCGCCTGGCAAACCTGAGAATAGCGTTCCGATACCTTAATAAGGAATCGTTCAAGACACTGTACACTGTGTATGTTAGGCCCATACTGGAGTATGCAGCACCAGTCTGGAACCCACACCTGGTCAAGAACGTCAAGAAGTTAGAGAAAGTACAAAGGTTTGCAACAAGGCTAGTCCCAGAGCTCAAGGGAATGTCGTACGAGGAAAGGTTAAGGGAAATCGGACTGACGACATTGGAGGACAGAAGGGTCAGGGGAGACATGATAACGACATACAAGATACTGCGGGGAATAGACAAGGTGGACAGAGATAGGATGTTCCAGAGAGGGGACACAGGGACAAGGGGTCACAACTGGAAGCTGAAGACTCAGACGAGTCACAGGGACGTTAGGAAGTATTTCTTCAGTCATAGAGTTGTCAGCAAGTGGAATAGCCTAGCAAGTAGTGGAGGCAGGAACCATACATAGTTTTAAGAAGAGGTATGACAAAGCTCAGGAAGCAGAGAGAGAGAGGATCCAGTAGCGATCAGTGAAGAGGCGGGGCCAGGAGCTGAGTCTCGACCCCTGCAACCACAATTAGGTGAGTACAATTAGGTGAGTACACACACACACACACACACACTAACAGCACACACACACATTACAATACCTAACCCATTAAAGTAAATGGTGGCTCAGAGGGGAAGTCGAAGGCTCAGGGGATCAGAGGAAGATGCTTCTGGTAAGGAAGAATGAATGGAAGAGCAATGTAAAAGGATGGAGCAAGAGTGGGAGAGCACACCAGGTGAGCTTTCTGTGAAAATGGAGAAGATGATGGAGGCAGAGAAGAAGAAATGGGAGTCGTAAGTTGAGGATACGCATCCTAGAATATAAAATAAATAGACTGAAGCGAGTTACAGGGCTATTGCCCAGAGGAGACATGGCATCTTAAGCAGTTACACCCCTACTGAATGAGGAGCCCAACAGAAAGGAAGGAGACATGACTTACACTAAGGTCCTATGAGTCCACCAAGTAGAGCCGAGGAATTAAGGGGGAGAGCTGTTGGGAGCAGAGATAGTAGTAAGTGAGGGGGAGAAGATGGAGATGACAAATCCCATGCAGAGGCACGGCCATGCCATCAAAAGTTACAGGAAAAACTAAGACAATGACCATGTACCAACAGGAGCCAGAGACACAAAGGGAAAGGCAATGGGAGGAGGAGAGGACGAAGTCAATGTTTATTCATGGGCTTCAGGAAAGTGAGGGGTGAACACACAGTGAAAGATGGCAGAAAGAAAAACAGGAGATTGAAAATGTCATCAGAGAAATAGGCAAGGAAGACATGACTAAGTAAATTTTCAGAGAACAGGGAAGGGATGGGGGTACTTGAAGGGGAGAAATCGGCCGGTCAAACTGATTTTCAAGACAGAAATGGTTTACAATCGTAATGAGTTATTTGTGCACACATGAATTAGGTCACAAAACATTACCAAGTAGCTTATTGTATATATAGTTAGCGGTAACATTACAAGCTTGTATACACAGCAATGTAAATATATCTTTAATCCCAAACATGAATACTTGCAGCATGTTTGGAGTATGACTCAAAGTAACGGTACTCCTGATGTACGTAATACATGGCAGATCTGGCTTATCTTAAATGGAAATAGGTCACTTTATCTGACTTCTTGGGGGATTTATCCTAGGTAATTTACACTGTGTATAGTAATTGTACTTATTGGTACCTGTGCTTAAATAAAGTGACTCATCTACTTAATGTATGGTCTTTAACTCATCTAACAGAAACCTCATCAGCTCTAACACACAATCTTAATATGATTAAGATTTTTATTTTTTTTGGTCATAAACTCAACACTTCCATCTATACAAACTGATATTTCACAGTCAAGGTTGTTACACTGTGTTTGACCAGATCATCTTAACACCTGTCAGCTATATACAGTACCCTCTCTTACATGTTTGACCAGACCATCTTAACACCTGTCAGCTATATACAGTACCCTCTCTTACACGTTTGACCAGACCTTAACACCTGTCAGCTATATACAGTACCCTCTCTTACATGTTTGACCAGACCATCTTAACACCTGTCAGCTATATACAGTACCCTCTCTTACATGTTTGACCAGACCATCTTAACACCTGTCAGCTATATACAGTACCCTCTCTTACATGTTTGACCAGATCATCTTAACACCTGTCAGCTCTATACAGTACCCTCTCTTACACGTTTGACCAGACCATCTTAACACCTGTCAGCTATATACAGTACCCTCTCTTACACGTTTGACCAGACCTTAACACCTGTCAGCTATATACAGTACCCTCTCTTACATGTTTGACCAGACCATCTTAACACCTGTCAGCTATATACAGTACCCTCGTTAACATGTCTGACCAGACCATCTTAACACCTGTCAGCTATATACAGTACCCTCTCTTACACGTTTGACCAGACCATCTTAACACCTGTCAGCTATATACAGTACCCTCGTTAACATGTTTGATCAGACCATCTTAACACCTGTCAGCTATATACAGTACCCTCTCTTACACGTTTGACCAGACCATCTTAACACCTGTCAGCTATATACAGTACCCTCTCTTACACGTTTGACCAGACCATCTTAACACCTGTCAGCTATATACAGTACCCTCTCTTACACGTTTGACCAGACCATCTTAACACCTGTCAGCTATATACAGTACCCTCTCTTACACGTTTGACCAGACCTTAACACCTGTCAGCTATATACAGTACCCTCGTTAACATGTCTGACCAGACCATCTTAACACCTGTTAGCTATATACAGTACCCTCTCTTACATGTTTGACCAGATCATCTTAACACCTGTCAGCTATATAACAGTACCCTCGTTAACATGTTTGACCAGACCATCTTAACACCTGACTCAAGAAATCGTAATGACACGATTGCAAATAAACCATACCCCCGGCCGGGATTGAACCCGCGGTCATAGAGTCTCAAAACTCCAGCCCGTCACGTTAGCCACTAGACCAGCTAGCCGGTCTAGTTGTGGCTAGCTGGTCTAGTGGCTAACGCGACGGGCTGGAGTTTTGAGACTCTATGACCGCGGGTTCAATCCCGGCAGGGGGTATGGTTCATCTTAACACCTGTCAGCTATATACAGTACCCTCTCTTACATGTTTGACCAGATCATGTTAACACCTGTCAGCTATATACAGTACCCTCGTTAACATGTTTGACCAGATCATCTTAACACCTGTCAGCTATATACAGTACCCTCTCTTACATGTTTGACCAGATCATCTTAACACCTGTCAGCTATATATAGCACCCTCATTAACATGTTTAACCAGATCATCTTAACACCTGTCAGCTATATACAGTACCCTCATTAACATGTTTAACCAGATCATCTTAACACCTGTCAACTACATATATTACCCTCGCTAACATGCTATCAACAACCAACCACAGATGTCTGGCTACCCAACAACCAATCGTAAGAGAGTATTGTGTAACAACCTATTACTCCCTGGAAGAAGAAGAAGAAGAAGAAGAATAGGAGGAGGAGGAGGAGGAGGAGGAGGAGGACTTGTAGTTGTAGTTGGGATTATAAACAGTAAGGGGTTAGTAACCCAGAAAAAAAACATTAGAGCCACTGCTTTTCTACACTGGGGTCCTCAATCCTCTCCCCCAGGATGTGACCCCACACAAGGCGGCTAACACCCAGGTACCTAATGGCGTTTCCATTCTTGCCGGGGAGCTGAGGCCGCTACCAACCGATGCATGAGGTGGTGTGGTCTTCACCCGCCTCCCTCCTTCCCTTGCCCCGACAACTATGTGTATAAGTGGGATAGATCATCCTGAAAGAGATTAATTCCCAAGTATTATTTACACTCAAATACTTCAGTGAAAATAAGTCACGTTATCTAGATTTTTTATGTTATCGTAGGTAATTTACACTATGTATGATAACTGCACTTATGTGTACCTGCGGCTAAATAAACGGCGTCCCGTGGCCAGGTAGGCAACGCTCTCGTCTCACACACTGAATGTCCGGCTGAATGTCCCCAGCCGGATGGAAACATTGGGCGTGTTTCTTTACACCTACTCTCCCTGTTCACCTAGCAAGCAAGTAGGTACCTGGGTGTTAGTAGAGTGCTGTGGGTGGCATCCTGGGGGGACAAAACTGAAGGCCCACAATAGAAATAAGTTAGTCCTCGATGACACACTGACTTTCTAGGGTTATCCTGGGTAGCTAACCCTCCGGGGTTAAAAATCCGAACAAAATCTTGTGTCATTGTACTTAACATTTCTTCTGCTTGAACGAAGTGGTTAAAGTTGCAGTAGTTACTAAACTTACAGTGGAATATTTAATTAATGTACGAAACTCAGTTTGTGTGATGGCAGGAAAACGTAGTTAGCTTTTGTTGCCGCTATGTAGCCGCTATGTAGCCGCTATGTAGCCGTCATGTAGTATATGGTAGCAACATACTGCATGACGGCGGCACTGTAAATGTGTGTAAAAATGGTATATTATCAGAGAATATTCTGAAGATTTTGTTTGGACGTAAATTATGAGTTATTTGAAGGATAATAATGATGATAATGGGAAGGCTGGAGGCAATGATAATAATGGGAAGGCTGGAGGCAATGATAATACTGATAATAATGGGAAGGCTGGAGGAAATGATAATACTGATAATAATGGGAAGGCTGGAGGAAATGATAATAATGGGAAGGCTGGAGGAAATGATAATAATGATAATAATGGGAAGGCTGGAGGCAATGATAATAATGGGAAGGCTGGAGGAAATGATAATAATGATAATAATGGGAAGGCTGGAGGAAATGATAATACTGATAATAATGGGAAGGCTGGAGGCAATGATAATACTGATAATAATGGGAAGGCTGGAGGCAATGATAATACTGATAATAATGGGAAGGCTGGAGGCAATGATAATACTGATAATAATGGGAAGGCTGGAGGAAATGATAATACTGATAATAATGGGAAGGCTGGAGGAAATGATAATACTGATAATAATGGGAAGGCTGGAGGAAATGATAATAATGGGAAGGCTGGAGGCAATGATAATACTGATAATGGGAAGGCTGGAGGCAATGATAATACTGATAATAATGGGAAGGCTGGAGGAAATGATAATACTGATAATAATGGGAAGGCTGGAGGAAATGATAATAATGGGAAGGCTGGAGGAAATGATAATAATGGGGAGGCTGGAGGCAATGATAATGAGTCTTGTTTGAGATCAACGTTCAGGTCAGGTTAGGGCAGGTTAGGTTAAGTCAGGTCAGGTCAGGTCAGGTCAGGTCAGGTCAGGTTAGGTTAGGTTTGGTCAGATTTATCAGGAAACAGGTTGGTAGCGCAATCAGCTCACACACTGAGGTCCGTGGTTCGATCTCCGGTGTGGGTGGAAACATTGGGTATGTTTCCTTAAGACACCCCCTGTCACTGCTCACCTAGCAGTAAGTAGGCACCCGGGTGTTAGTCGACTGGTGTGGGTGGCATCCTGGGGGACAAAATTAACCTAAGTTGCCAGAAATGATCTACATAACCAGAGGCTTTCTATATAGTAGGTTATTGATGTCAGCTATGGTCTGTATAAGTTGCATCATGTACTTGTAGAAATAAAGATTAATATTATTATTATTATTATTATTATTATTATTATTATATATTTCCGACGAAATATAAAATAAGAAAAAGACATAATCCACGGGTCACGAAATTTTTGCTTAGATAAATCTGCAATTAACACAATAAAGAGAAGAGGTACATATTAGGTCATGATTTTGACGATTTAGAAGCAAAACTGAATCTACTGACTAAGCGTCTGGAGAACATTAATTCAGATTATGAGAAATACGAAAGTGAATTCCTGCAGTTAAATCCATCTGAAGATGAACTTCAAGTCTTGATTTCCTTAAGTCAGTGGTTCCCAAACTTTTTCAGCTTGTTACCCAATTTAACATGCCACATAAAGCATGTTACCCCTTTCACAAAATGTTGTTATTATTGATATATATGGCTAAACGTGAACGTATACAGCCTCGCATACTCTGCTAATCCTAGCAAAACCATTGAAAACGTAAGAACCACACATACATTATATATAAAATTAATAATAGCTTCAAATTCACAGTAACAGTGGGTAAATACTAACTATATAGTGCACAGGACAGTACACATACATACCAGCTTATGTCTACCTCGGCTGATGCTCACAGATAAACTGACAGTGTGAAATAGAGGCAGCCTCAGGAAGTGAGTGACGCATACTGGACAGGTCGATCTGGGCTACTGAGTGACTTTTGTCCTGAAGCATACTTGTCAAAATACTTTTGGGTTTCCACACACTTAGCTATATATTTCTTCTTTTCTAATACTGTATATTAGGTTTTGATGTTTATTGTTATTTGGTTTAACTTTATTTCTTACTTATAATAGGTTTACTTTACAACTTTATATACTAAGACAAAGTTAACAATAATTCTCATACCGGGTACCGCATTGTTTTCTTGATTTTCAGAATTCATAACTTTTTTTCTGTCACCCCTCCATTATCCCCCAAAAATGGTTAAATTACCCCCAGGGGGTAATTTACCCCCAGTTTGGGAACCACTGCCTTAAGTGATGAACAATTAAGGTGGATAGAGGCAAATTGTACCTGCCACAAATTTCTGTCACAAAGACCTACTGTAGTCACATCTTCCACCTCTCATTACTTATATTTGAAGGTCGTGATTATGAAGAATTTATTAGTGAATTTCAGTCTCTGGTTCATAAAAGAACTGATATTGAAGAGATAACCAAATTAAACCATCTCAAATGCCTTGTAAAGGGAGAACCATTTGAAATGACTAAATTGTTTCCAGTGGTTAAAGGCAATTATCAACAAGCTTTAAGAGTCTTAGCAGACAATTACCTTAATGCCGACAAAGCCAGGGTTAGACATGCAGTCAGAATCCCAAGCTTGAAGCCACCAAGACGTTGTTTTTCAGATTTACAGTCATTTAGGATCACACTAGACAATAGTCTCAGATATCTGAAGACTAAATGTAACCAAAAGCAATGTGATTGGTTTATTATTTGTATTGTACAGGATAAACTGTCACCACAAACCACTGAATGATTAAATTATGATATAAAAAAAAACCTGGGGGGCGGACGAAAGTTCGCCGCAGGTGAACTATTCATCTCTTAACATTAATTTGATTTTCTGACTCACCACCACTGCTGCTTGTCTTTTCTTAAGTGCTTTAATATGTGGTGTTTCTGGAGAATCACTAAGTTTGTTTTCAATATTGTGCAATTCTAACAGCACTAGAAAAGATTAACTGTCTTGATGGTTTGATTTGCATCAGGATGTATGGTCACTCTTTTTCCAAGAGGCCATTGAGACCTTGGACTATCATTGTCTATAATCACTATGTCACCAGGTCTTAAGGATGTATGATTTTCAGGAACACCACTTTATTAGGGTGTTTGAATTTACATCTGAATTGCTCAGGTTCGAAATAAGTAGGGTCCTCTATGATTTCTTTATCATGCATGGGAGGAACAGGTTCGAGCCTTCTCTCTGGGGAATATATATACTCTGAGCACGTTGTACATTATTAAGAAAAATATATACGTAGATCCCTGCGTAATCGTATGATCATCGTCAATAAAATAATTAGCGAAATTACCCCAATTTAGATTAGACAGATGTTCACTAAGTCCAGTATAATCTGCAGAACGAAAATCGGGGACTTTTACCGTATTATCCTTATTCTCGTATTCCCAGATAATATTAAAAGCAATAAATTTGTGATCACATGCGCCAAGCTCTTCAGTGATCTCCAGATTGTTTACGAGGGTTTCTTTATTTGACAAGACTAGGTTGAGCAAATTATTACCTCTGGTAGGCTCTGTTACACACTGTTTCAGAAAACGGTCTTGAACAGTCCTGAATTTACTAACTTTTTTCCCTGAGGTATTTGAGGATGTAGATCATGATAATGAATATCAGAGTGAATACATGGACTTCAGTAAGGCTATTGAGGAGGCTACTGACGAAAATTGAGGCACATGGAATAGGAGGAGAAATTTTTTCCTGGATGAAGGCTTGGTTGACAGATAGGGAAAAGAGTTTATGATAAACGAGTGAAATCAGAGTGGGGATGTGTCACAAGCGGTGTTCCACATGGGTCCGTATTGAGCCCTTTATTGTTTACACTTTATATAAACGACATAGATTAAGGAATATTTAGGTTCACTCTTTATTGTTAACTCTACCATGTATTCGAAATTCAGGACCAAGTGATCGCTAGCGCTGAGTGGCGATTCGTGTGTGATTTCCCCTAGGTGTGAACCGTTTAAGGTAAATACAAGGTCCAGCCTTGCTGGACACACACACCACACACACACCACACACACACCACACACACACACCACAACCACACACACACACCACACACACACCACACACGCACACCACACACACACACACACACACACACACACACACACACACACACACCCACGGGGTGTGAGGGGAGAGAGAGGGCCCAGTAGCAACCGGGGAAGAGGCGGGGCCAGGAGCTAAGACTCGACCCCTGCAACCACAAATAGGTGAGTACACACCCTCCACCACTTGACACAAACACTTGACACAAACACGTACCACCCCTTCCCTAACCACCTCACCTTAGCCACCTACCCCTCCCCCAAACCACCTAACCCCTCCCCAAACCGTCTAAGCCCCGCCCAACTACCTCCCTCCCTCCAACCATCTTCCCCCTCCCCCATAACCATCCATCCCCTCTCTCCCCCAAACCATCTAACTCCCTCCCCCAACTATCTCTACCCCTCCAATAACCATCCTCCCCCTCCCCCACAACCATCCATCCCCTCTCCTAACCATCTATTCCCCTCCCCCTAACCAGGATGAGGACAAGGGGCTCCAAGGACGAATCTGAGAGGGAGGAATGGGAGGTAGAGCTCAATAAAGGGAGGAAGACTGGGGAAGGAGACTAGATGAGCTGGAAAGGAAGATGGAAGAGAGGTTAGCAGCAGAATGCAGAAGGTGGAAGCAACAGGCCACAGCAGCAGAAATCAAGATAGAGAGATTAGAAGAGGAGCTGAGACATCTGAAACAGCACAGAGACAAAGATATTACAGAAGTAGCATCGGCAATGGCTACATCGAACACAGACAACAGGTCCGAAGGAAGCATGGAAACTAAACTGTATGCAGAGGTCCTGTCAAACCCACATATGGCCAAAACAAAGACAGGGAGCACACTAGGACAGAATGAGAGGTTGGAAGACATTGAAGGAACTAGGACATGTGCAAGGACCTTACCAGATACCTGTGGGGGCCAGGAGCAGGTGAGCAGGAAGGATAAACCAAGAAGCATAGGGGCCATAACTAGGGAAGGGACTGAAAGAAGGAACACTCCACGGGGAGGAACTAAAACACATCAGAGGATGCAATGGGAGTCACAGTGGGAGGTGGAAAGGGAGAGATCCGTGTTTGTCTATGGGCTAGACGAAGCTAAAGGGGAAACTTATGATGAAAGAAAGCAGGAGGAGAAAAAAGCGATTAAAGACATCATGAAGGTGATAGGCGAGGGGGACATGACCCAGGTGGCAAATTTTCGGAGAATTGGGTGGTTCACAAAGAAAAGGAATCGGCCTCTCAAAGTAATTTTCAAGGCAGAATCAACCCGAACCATGATCCTGCAGGAGAAAGCACGGCTGAGAGGCAAGCAGGAGTTCCGGAGTGTGTACCTCGACCGAGACAGAACACAGGACGAAAGGAAGACAATGAAAGAGAGAGTTCAAAAACGAAAGGAGAAATGGGAGGAAATGAAAAAGGAGAGCAGAATAACCCAGGATCAAATGGAAGGACAAGCGCACCCCCCAGAAACACCTGCAGAAGGACTCCAGCCACGACACCCCCAAGGCAACTGAACAATCCAAACCAACCATCACACACCGATCCCTCTGTTTCCACCCCCGCACCACAGTTACAGTATTAGAACAGAAGTTGAAGGTTTGGTACACAAATGCAGATGGATTAACGAATAAACATGAGGAATGGCAAGAAAGAATCAATGAGAAGTCCCCAGACATCATAGCAGTTACAGAAACAAAACTCATGGAGACAATAACAGATGCAATCTTCCCACCAGGATACCAGATCATGAGGAAAGATAGAAGGGGCAGGGGGGGGAGGTGGGGTTGCTCTGCTCGTAAAAAAACAGATGGAAATTCAAGAAAATGGAAGGAATAGATGAGACGGGAGAAAGAGACTACATAGCAGGTACACTTCAGTCTGGGGAACACAAAGTGGTCATTGCAGTGATGTATAATCCACCACAGAACTGCAGGAGGCCAAGAGAGGAATATGAAGAGAGCAACAGAGCAATGGTGGACACACTTGCTGAGGTGGCAAGAAGAGCTCACTCCAGCAGAGCAAAGTTGCTGGTTATGGGGGATTTCAACCACAGGGAGATTGACTGGGAAAACCTGGAGCCACATGGGGGTCCCGAAACATGGAGAGCCAGGATGTTGGACGTGGTGCTGGAAAACCTCATGCACCAACATGTTAAGGGCACTACCAGAGTGAGAGGGGAGGATGAACCAGTAAGATTGGACCTTGTGTTCACCCTGGGCAGCTCAGACATTGAGGACATCAAGTATGAGAGTCCCCTAGGAGCTAGCGACCACGTGGTTCTGTGCTTTGAATACATAGCTGAGCTGCAAGTGGAGAGAATAACAGGAGTAGAATGGGAAAAGAGGGGACTACATAGGGTTGAAGAACTTCCTGCGGGAGGTCCTGTGGGACAGAGAACTGGCAGGAAAGCCAGTAAATGAAATGATGGAATGATGCAAGGATGAAATGACGCAAGGAGGCAGTGGAAAGGTTCATTCCCAAGGGCAACAGTAACAACGGGAAGACCAGAACGAGCCCCTGGTTTACCCGACGGTGTAAGGAGGCAAAAACAAAGTGCAATAGAGAATGGAAAAAGTACAGAAGGCAGAGAACACACGAAAATAGGGAGATCAGCCGCAGAGCCAGGAATGAGTACGCACAGGTAAGGAGGGAGGCCCAGCGACAGTATGAAAATGACATAGCATCGAGAATCAAGACTGACCCGAAACTGTTGTATAGCCACATCAGGAGGAAGACAACAGTCAAAGACCAGGTGATCAGATTAAGGACAGAAGGTGGAGAACTCACAAGAAATGATCAGGAGGTATGTGAGGAGCTGAACAGGAGATTTAAGGAAGTTTTTACAGTAGAGACAGGAAGGGCTGTGGGAAGACAGCACAGAAGGGAACATCAAGAGGGAATATACCAACAAGTGTTGGATGACATACGAACAACTGAGGAGGAGGTGAAGAAGCTCTTAAGTGACCTTGACACCTCAAAGGCGATGGGACCGGACAACATCTCCCCATGGGTCCTTGGAGAAGGAGCAGAGATGCTGTGTGTGCCTCTAACCACAATCTTCAACACATCCCTTGAAACTGGGCAACTACCTGAGAAATGGAAGACAGCTAATGTAGTCCCCATATTTAAGAAAGGAAACAGAAACGAGGCACTAAACTACAGACCTGTGTCTCTGACTTGTATTGTGTGCAAAATCATGGAGAAGATTATCAGGAGGAGAGTGGTCGAACACCTGGAAAGGAACAAGATTATAAATGAAAACCAGCATGGGTTCATGGAAGGCAAATCTTGTATCACAAACCTGGAGTTTTATGACAAGGTAACAGAAGTAAGACACGAGAGAGAGGGGTGGGTAGATTGCGTTTTCCTAGACTGCAGGAAGGCCTTTGACACAGTTCCCCACAAGAGATTAGTGCAGAAGCTGGAGGATCAGGCACACGTAAAAGGAAGGGCACTGCAATGGATAAGGGAATACCTGACAGGGAGGCAGCAACGAGTCATGGTACGTGAAGAGGTATCACAGTGGGCGCCTGTTACGAGCGGGGTCCCACAGGGGTCAGTTCTAGGACCAGTGCTATTTTTGATATATGTGAACGACATGATGGAAGGAATAGACTCTGAAGTGTCCCTGTTCGCAGATGACGTGAAGTTGATGAGAAGAATTAAATCGGACGAGGATGAGGCAGGACTGCAAAGAGACCTGGAGAGGCTGGACATGTGGTCCAGTAACTGGCTTCTCGAATTCAATCCAGCCAAATGCAAAGTCATGAAGATTGGGGAGGGGCAAAGAAAACCGCAGACAGGGTATAGGCTAGGTGGACAAAGACTGCAGACCTCACTCAGGGAGAAAGACCTTGGGGTGACCATAACACCGAGCACATCACCGGAGGCACACATCAACCAAATAACCGCTGCAGCATACGGGCGCCTGGCAAACCTGAGAATAGCGTTCCGATACCTTAATAAGGAATCGTTCAAGACACTGTACACTGTGTATGTTAGGCCCATACTGGAGTATGCAGCACCAGTCTGGAACCCACACCTGGTCAAGCACGTCAAGAAATTAGAGAAAGTACAAAGGTTTGCAACAAGGCTAGTCCCAGAGCTCAAGGGAATGTCGTACAAGGAAAGGTTTAAGGGAAATCGGACTGACGACACTGGAGGACAGAAGGGTCAGGGGAGACGTGATAACGACATACAAGATACTGCGGGGAATAGACAAGGTGGACAGAGATAGGATGTTCCAGAGAGGGGACACAGGGACAAGGGGTCACAACTGGAAGCTGAAGACTCAGACGAGTCACAGGGACGTTAGGAAGTATTTCTTCAGTCATAGAGTTGTCAGCAAGTGGAATAGCCTAGCAAGTGAAGTAGTGGAGGCAGGAACCATACATAGTTTTAAGAAGAGGTATGACAAAGCTCAGGAAGCAGAGAGAGAGAGGATCCAGTAGCGATCAGTGAAGAGGCGGGGCCAGGAGCTGAGTCTCGACCCCTGCAACCACAATTAGGTGAGTACAATTAGGTGAGTACACACAAACACACATGTGTGTTTGTGTGTGTGTGTGTGTGTGTGTGTGTGTGTGTGTGATTCTATACTTGTGTACTCACCTACATGTGCTTGCAGGGCTCGAGTCACAGCTCCTTGCCCTGCCTCTTCGCTCGTTGTTACTAGGTCCACTCTCTCAATGCTCCAACAACCTAATCGTACCTGTTCTTAAATCACTGTATGGATCCTGCCTCTACTACTCACTCTCCAGAGTATTCCACTTCCTGACAACTCTAAAGCTGAAGACATACTTCCTAACATCCCTATGACTTATTTAAGTCTTCAGCTTTCAGTTGTGTCGTCTTGTTGCCGTGTCCCATCTCTAAAACATTCAGTCCTTGTTCACTTTGTCAATTCTTCTTAGTATTTTATTCGTAGTTATCATTTCCCCCCAACCCTTTCTATCTTCTAGTGTCATCAGAGTGAGTTCCCTTAACCTCTCCTCATAAGATTTACCCCTTAACTCCGGGAATAATCTTCTTGCATACTTTCTCCCTTACTTCAGTTTCTAGACGTGCTTGACCAGATGCGGGTTCCATACTGGTGCTGCATACTCCTACATGTGTCTTACATACACGGACACAGTAAACAGTGTCGTGAACAACTTCCTACCTAGGTGACGAAACACTTTTTCACTTGCCCATATGCTGCAGTGGTTATTTGGTTGATGTGCTCCTCAGGAGACGTGCTCGGTATAATGCTCACTCTAAGACCCTTTTCCTTAAGTGAGGTTTGCAGCCTTCGATCCCCTAGCCTGTACTCCGTCTGCGGTCTTCTTTGTCCTTCCCCATGCTTTATGACTTTGCACTTGGTGGGGTTAAACTCTAAGAGACATTTGTCATACCAAGTTTGCAGCCTGTCCACGTGCCTTGTAATCTTACCTGATGCTCGTCCTCTTGAATTCCCCTATTATTTTCACATTATCAGCGAACAAGGACACATCTGAATCTATTCCTTCAATCATGTCATTCACAATATGTGTGTGTGTGTACTTACCTAGTTCTCACCTAGTTGAGGTTGCGGGGGTCGAGTCCGAGCTCCTGGCCCCGCCTCTTCACTGATCGCTACTAGGTCACTCTCCCTGAGCCGTGAGCTTTATCATACCTCTGCTTAAAGCTATGTATGGATCCTGCCTCCACTACATCGCTTCCCAAACTATTCCACTTACTGACTACTCTGTGGCTGAAGAAATACTTCCTAACATCCCTGTGATTCATCTGTGTCTTCAGCTTCCAACTGTGTCCCCTTGTTACTGTGTCCAATCTCTGGAACATCCTGTCTTTGTCCACCTTGTCAATTCCTCTCAGTATTTTGTATGTCGTTATCATGTCCCCCCTATCTCTCCTGTCCTCCAGTGTCGTCAGGTTGATTTCCCTTAACCTCTCCTCGTAGGACATACCTCTTAGCTCTGGGACTAGTCTTGTTGCAAACCTTTGCACTTTCTCTAGTTTCTTTACGTGCTTGGCTAGGTGTGGGTTCCAAACTGGTGCCGCATACTCCAATATGGGCCTAACGTATACGGTGTACAGGGTCCTGAACGATTCCTTATTAAGATGTCGGAATGCTGTTCTGAGGTTTGCTAGGCGCCCATATGCTGCAGCAGTTATTTGGTTGATGTGCGCTTCAGGAGATGTGCCTGGTGTTATACTCACCCCAAGATCTTTTTCCTTGAGTGAGGTTTGTAGTCTCTGACCCCCTAGACTGTACTCCGTCTGCGGCCTTCTTTGCCCTTCCCCAATCTTCATGACTTTGCACTTGGTGGGATTGAACTCCAGGAGCCAATTGCTGGACCAGGTCTGCAGCCTGTCCAGATCCCTTTGTAGTTCTGCCTGGTCTTCGATCGAGTGTATTCTTCTCATCAACTTCACGTCATCTGCAAACAGGGACACCTCAGAGTCTATTCCTTCCGTCATGTCGTTCACAAATACCAGAAACAGCACTGGTCCTAGGACTGACCCCTGCGGGACCCCGCTGGTCACAGGTGCCCACTCTGACACCTCGCCACGTACCATGACTCGCTGCTGTCTTCCTGACAAGTATTCCCTGATCCATTGTAGTGCCTTCCCTGTTATCCCTGCTTGGTTCTCCAGTTTTTGCACCAATCTCTTGTGTGGAACTGTGTCAAACGCCTTCTTGCAGTCCAAGAAAATGCAATCCACCCACCCCTCTCTCTCTTGTCTTACTGCTGTCACCATGTCATAGAACTCCAGTAGGTTTGTGACACAGGATTTCCCGTCCCTGAAACCATGCTGGCTGCTGTTGATGAGATCATTCCTTTCTAGGTGTTCCACCACTCTTCTCCTGATAATCTTCTCCATGATTTTGCATACTATACATGTCAGTGACACTGGTCTGTAGTTTAATGCTTCATGTCTGTCTCCTTTTTTAAAGATTGGGACTACATTTGCTGTCTTCCATGCCTCAGGCAATCTCCCTGTTTCGATAGATGTATTGAATATTGTTGTTAGGGGTACACATAGCGCCTCTGCTCCCTCTCTCAATACCCATGGGGAGATGTTATCTGGCCCCATTGCCTTTGAGGTATCTAGCTCACTCAGAAGCCTCTTCACTTCTTCCTCGGTTGTGTGCACTGTGTCCAGCACTTGGTGGTGTGCCCCACCTCTCCGTCTTTCTGGATCCCCTTCTGTCTCCTCTGTGAACACTTCTTTGAATCTCTTGTTGAGTTCTTCACATACTTCACGGTCATTTCCTGTTGTCTCTCCTCCTTCCTTCCTTAGCCTGATTACCTGGTCCTTGACTGTTGTTTTCCTCCTGATGTGGCTGTACAACAGTTTCGGGTCAGATTTGGCTTTCGCTGCTATGTCATTTTCATATTGTCTTTGGGCCTCCCTTCTTATCTGTGCATATTCGTTTCTGGCTCTACGACTGTTCTCCTTATTCTCCTGGGTCCTTTGCCTTCTATATTTCTTCCATTCCCTAGCACACTTGGTTTTTGCCTCCCTGCACCTTTGGGTAAACCATGGGCTCATCCTGGCTTTTTCATTACTCCTGTTACCCTTGGGTACAAACCTCTCCTCAGCCTCCTTGCATTTTGTTGCTACATATTCCATCATCTCATTAACTGGCTTCCCTGCCAGTTCTCTGTCCCACTGAACCCCGTTCAGGTAGTTCCTCATTCCTGTGTAGTCCCCTTTCTTGTAGTTTGGCTTCATTCGTCCTGGCCTTCCTGCTTCTCCCTCCACTTGTAGCTCTACTGTGTGTGTGTGTGTGTGTGTGTGTGTGTGTGTGTGTGTGTGTGTGTGTGTGTGTGTGTGTGTGTGTGTGTGTGTGTGTGTGTGTGTGTGTGTACTCATCTATGGTGGTTGTATGATAAGATTTCGTTCGGATTTTTAACTTCACAGGGTTAGTCACCCAGGATAACCAAAGAAAGTCAGTGCGTCATCGAGGACTCTGTCTTATTTCCATTGAGGTCCTCAAGCTTGTCCCCCAGGATGCGACCCACACCAGTCGACTAACACCCAGGTACCTACTAGCTGCTAGGTGAACAGGAAAACAGGTGTAAGGAAACGTGTTGAAATGTTTCTACCCCGGCAGGAATCGAACCCGGAACCTCCGTGTTTGAAGCGAGAGCTTTTGCCAGCCAGGCCAAGGGGTCGATTCATAGCTCCTGGCCCCCCCTCTTCACTGGTCGCTACAAGGTCCACTCTCTCCCTGCTCATTGAGCTGTGTTGTACCTCTTCTGTGTGTGTGTGTGTGTGTGTGTGTGTGTGTGTGTGTGTGTGTGTGTGTGTGTGTGTGTGTGTGTGTGTGTGTGTGTGTGTGGTGTGTGGTTTGTGGTGTGTGTGCTTGTATGTGTGTGTGTGTGTGTGTGTGTGTGTGTGTGTGTTTGTGTGTGTGTGTGTGTGTGGTGTGTGGTTTGTGGTGTGTGGTTTGTGGTGTGTGTGCGTGTATGTGTGGTGTGTGTGTGTGTGTGTGTGTGTGTGTGTGTGGTGTGTGGTTTGTGGGGTGTGTGTGTGTGCGTGTATGTGTGGTGTGTGTGTGTGTGTGTGTGTGTGTGTGTGTGTGTGTGTGTGTGTGTGTGTTCGTAGCTCCCGACCCCGCCTATTCACTGGTCACTAGTAGATCACTCTTCCTGCTCCATGAGTTTTATCATACCTCTTAAAGCTATGTATGGATCCTACCTCCACTACATCACTTTCCAGACTGTTCCACTTCCTGACAACTTTGTGGCTGAAGAAATACTACCTAACATCCCTGTGACTCATCTGAGTCTTCAACTTCTCTTGTTGCTTTGTCCCATCTCTGGAACATCCTGTCTCCGTCCACCTTGTTAATTCCTAGCAGTATTTTATATGTTGTTGCCATATCTCCCCTATCTCTCCTGTCCTCCAGTGTCGTCAGGTCGATTTCCCTTAACCTCTCCTCGTAGGACATGCCCCTTAGCTCCGGGACTAGTCTCGTTGCAAACCTTTGCGCTTTCTCTGATTTCCTTAGGTGCTTGGCTAGGTGTGGGTTCCAACCTGGCGCTGCATACTCCATTATGGGTCTGACGTACGCGGTGTATAGGGTTCTGAACGATTCCTTACTAAGATGTCGGAATGCTGTTCTTAGGTTTGCTAGGCGCCCGCATGATGCAGCAGTTATTTGGTTGATATGTGCTTCAGGAGATGTGCTCGGTATTATGCTCACCCCAAGATCCTTTTCCTTGAGTGAACTTTGTAGTCGCTGGCCCCCTAGACTGTACTCCATTTGCGTTCTTCTTTTGCATTTGGTGGGGTTGAACTCCAGGAGCCAGTTTCTGGACCAGGCCTGCAGCCTGTCCATATCCCTTTGTAGGCCTGCCTGATCCTCCTCAGATTGAATTCTCCTTGTCAACTTCACATTGTCTACAAACAGGGACACTTTTGATCCTCTTCCTTCCATCATGTCATTCACAAATGCCAGAAGCAGCACGGGTCCTAGGACTTACCCCTGTGGAACCCCGTTCGTCATACGCGCCCACTCTAACACCTCGTCATGTACAATGACTATCTGTTGCCTTCCTGTCAGGTATTCTCTGATCCATTGCAGTGTCTTCCCTGTTATACCTGCCTGACCCTTCAACTTGTTGCACTAACCTCTTGTGCAAAAGTGTATCAAAAGCCTTCTTACAGTCTAAGAAAACGGAATCTAACACCCCCCTCTCTCTCTCTCTTGTCTTACTGCTGTCGCCTGTCATAGAACTCTAATAGGTTTGTTTGTGACACAGGATTTCCCGTCCCTAAATCAGTGCTGGATGTCACTGACAAGCTCATTCCTTTCTAGGTGCTCCACCAATCTTCTCCTGATGATCTTATCTATGACTTTGCTTACTATACATGTCAGTGACACTGTTCTGTAGTTTAATGCTTCTTGTCTAAATCCTTTTTTAAGAAATGGGACTACATTTGCTGTCTTCTATACCTCAGGTAGTCAGTCGCCCTCTTTCGATAGTTGTGTTGAAGATTGCTGTTAGTGGTACACAGAGCACCTCTCCTCCCTCTCTCAGGACCCTTGGAGAGATATTATCTGGCTATCTAGCTCGCCTAGCAACCTCTTCACCTCCTTCTCGGTTGTATGTATTGTGTCCAACAGTTGATAGTGTACCCCACCTCTCTGTCTTCCTAGTCTCTTTTGTCTCCTCTGTAAATACTTCTTTGAATCTCATTTTGAGCTCCTCTCACACTTCTCGGTCGTTTCTTGCGATCTCCCTCCTTCCTTCCTCAACCCGATTACCTGGTCTTTGACTTGCTTTCCTCCTGATGTGGCTGTACAACAGCTTCGGTTCAGATTTGGCTTTCGCTGCTATGTCATTGTCGTATTGTCGCTGGGCCTCCCTCTTTACCTGAGCATATTCATTTTATTCGTTTCTAGCTCTATGACTGCTTTCCTTGTTCTCTTGGGTCCTTTGCCTTCTATGCTTTTAGCATTCTCTAGCACACTTGCGTTTGGCCTCTCTACACCTTTGGGTGAACCAAGGGCTCGTCCTGGCCTTCTCGGTATTACTGTTGCCCTCACTTCTGATTCCTTGTATATTGTTGCTACATATTCCATTATCTCATTTACTGATCTCCCTGCCAGTTTTGTCCCACTGAATCTCATGCAGAAAATTCCTCTTGCCTGTGTAGTCCCCTCTCTTGTGGTTTGGTTTCATTTGTCCTGCCCTTCCTACTTCCCTCTCCACTTGTAACTCTACTATGTATTCGAAGCTCAGAACCACATGGTCACTGACCTAGGTGTCTTATACATGAGATGTCCTCAAAATTTGCGCTACTCAAGGTGAATACTAGGTCCAGTCTTGCTGGTTCGTCCTCTCCTCTCTCTTTGGTAGTGTCCCTTAAGTGTTGGTACATGAGGTTTTTCTAGTACCACCTCCATCATCTTAGCCCTCCACGTTTCTGAGCCCCAATGTGGCTCCAGGTTTTCCTAGTCAGTTTCTGTGTGACTGAAGTCACCCACAATCAGCAGCTTTGCCCTGCTCGCATGAGCCCATCTGGCCACTTCAGCCAGTGTGTCAACCATTGCTCTGTTACTCATCATATTCTTGCTTTGGCCTCCTGCTATTCTGTGGTGGGTTATACATCACTGCAATTACCACCTTGGGACCTATAGACTGAAGCGTTCCTATTATGTAGTCTCTTGCTTCTCCTCTGTCTCCTCTCTCCAGCTCGTCAAAATCCTATTGGTTTTTGATGAGCAGTGCCACTCCTCCACCTCCTCTGTTCCCTCTGTAATTCCTCAGGATCTGATAACCAGTTACAAAGATCGCATCTGTTATCATTCCTGTGAGTATGGTTTCTGTGAGAGCTATGATGTCTTGTGATGCTTCTGATTCTTTCATGCCACTCCCACTTGTTCGTTATTCCATCACTGTGTTCTGGGGGGTTTGTGGAGGTTGGGGAGTGGGTGACCTGGCAGGATGCTGTGGGATTCTACTGCATAGTGTGGGGGGGGGCTGTGAGTGTGGATTGTGGTTTGTGTTGGGATATCGTGCTTGGCTGTGGGTTTCTGGGGGTGGTTTTGTTTGTGCTAGCGCTTGTTACTCTGCCCGACTGCGTGTGTGTGTGTGTACTCACCTAATTGTACTCACCTAACTGTGGTTGCAGGGGTCGAGACTCAGCTCCTGGCCCCGCCTCTTCACTGATCGCTACTAGGTCCTCCCTCTCTCTGCTTCCTGAGCTGTATCATACCTCTTCTTAAAACTATGTATGGTTCCTATGTGTGTGTGTGTGTATGTGTGTGTGTGTGTGTGTGTGTGTGTGTCTGTGTCTGTGTGTGTGTCTGTGTCTGTGTGTGTGTCTGTGTCTGTGTGTGTGTCTGTGTCTGTGTGTGTGTCTGTGTGTGTGTCTGTGTGTGTGTGTACTCACCTAGTTGTATTCACCTAGCTGTGGTTGCAGGGGTCGATTCACAGCTCCTGGCCCCAACTTTTCACTGGTCGCTATTAGGTCACTCTTCCTGCTCCATGAGCTTTATCATATCTCTTCTTAAAGCTATGTATAGATCCTGCCTCCACTACATCACTTCCCAGACTATTCCACTTCTTGACAACTCAATGACTGAAGAAATACTTACTAACATCTCTGTGACTCATCTGAGTCTTCAACTTCTAATTGTGACCCCTTTGTTGCTGTGTCCCGTGTCTAAAACATTCTATCCCTATCCATCCTGACAATTCCTCTCAGTACTTTATGTGTTGTTATCATGTCCTCCCTATCCTTCCTGTCCTCCAGTGTCGTCAGGTCAATTTCCCTTAACCACTCCTCGTAGGACATGCCCCTTAGCTCTGGGACTAGTCTTATTGCAAACTTCCAGGACAAAACCCAAGCACCACGAACCAGTCAATGCAGGAGTTTACACTATACCCTGTGGAGGCTGTGACAAGATCTACGTAGGTGAAACAGCAAGAAACCTCGACACCCGCCTCAATGAACACATTTACGCATGCAGGAACGACAACTTAAACAACTCCTGTGTACAACACCGAAATTCCACCAATCATCTCATGAAATTCAGAGACGCCCAATTAGTGATCAAAGAAACTAATTTCCGTAGACGCAAGTGCCTTGAATCAGCACTGATCGCTGTTTCGAATACAATTAAACAAAACAACGGCAGCTTCACCATCTCCGAAGTCTTAGCAAGAATCCTCCTGAAAACAGTAAACCCTGCCATCACATAGTCTCTCCTGTTATACTACACAAGCACATTACAGAGAGTGAACACCGAGAAAAAACCTGCCTCTTTCCAGTCTATATTTGTCCAACCTATTTTTATGTTACCCAAGTAATAGCTTTTATATCCTTTTACTCAAGTACGAATTAATTGCTCTTCCATATTGTATTATTTTTGTTACTACTACTACTACTACTACTACTACTACTACCACTAGTGAACATCGAAATGGTACCTCACTAGTATTGCACCTCACTCAGAGCCTTTATATACCCTCTTTGTCCATGTATTGTTTGTAATGGCTTGATAAAGCTCCTGGAGAGCGAAACGTTGCCACAATAAATGTCACATTAGTTGCACTTGTGTCCTTTTACTTTACATATTGTCGGTAATTCTACCAACTTTATTGCATTTGTGTACCACACCTTCAGCTTCTTGTTTATCATGGAGGACCTGGAAGAATATTGGGGTTGGGGGTGGGAGCCCTGGGATGTTATGGGGGTTTGTGGTGTGGGTGGGATTTGTGGTGGGGGGTGAGGGCAGAGTGCCCGTAGGGAGCTGCTGTGGCAGTGGGGTTTGTGATGTGGGGGTGGGGGCAGAGGCAACAGTGTGTGGGTGTTGGTTGAGAATGTTCAACTGCTTTGGGGTTTTCACAGTGTGGGTGGGGCTTGTGGTGGGGGGCAGAGGGAACAGTGTGTGGGCTTTGGTTGAGGTTGTTCAGTTGCTTCGGGGTTGTTGTGGTTGGAGTCCTTCTGTGGGTGTCTCTGTAGGGTGTATTTGTCCTTGTACCTGAGTCTGGGTTCTGCTCGTCCTCATCGATGCCTCCCGTTCCTCCTTTCGTTTTTGTACCCTCTCTCTCAGTCTCGTCCTTTACCCCTGTGTTCTGTCGCGATCGAGGTACACGCTCTGGTACTCTGATTTGTCCCTCAGTCGTGCTTTCTCCTGCAGGGCCCTGGTTCGAGCTGATTCTGCCTTGAAGATTACTTTGACAAGCCGTCTCCTTCTGCGTGCAAACCACCCAGTTCTCCGAAAATTTGCCACCTGGGTTATGTGTCCCTCTCCTACTGCTTTTAAGATACCTTCGATTGCTTTATTCTCCTGGATTCTTTCATCATAGGTTTCCCCTTCAACTTCTTGGAGCCCGTAGACAAACACTGACCTCTCCCTCTCCTCCTCCCACTGTGTCTCTCTTTGTGCCCTCTGAGGTGTTTTATCTCCTTACATTGAGATGTTCCTGCCTTCAACCCCTGCCCTTGCTGCATCCCCTATGGTCAGTGGACTGTCTTCCCTGCTCAGCTGTTCCCTGCCACTGTAGTTGACGGTTAGAGTCTCTGCATAAGTCTTGTCTCCTGCATTGACTGCAGGCTTCACGACTGGTCTTCCTGTACTCATCTTGTCCTGAATCCCTACAGCCCTCTCGTCTGTGACTGGTATAGAAGTCCCTGATGTCATTCCTGTGCTGTTATTTGTCTCTCTACTCTGTTTCAGGTTTTTCAGCTCCTCTTCTAAGCACTTTATCTTATCTTCTGCTGCTAAGACTTGTAGTCCCCACTTCCTGCTCTCTTCAGCTATCCTCTTCTACATTATCCTGCCGAGCTCAGCTATCTTCCTTCCCCACTCTTCCTCCACTTTTGTGAGCTCTACCTCCCAATCTTCCCTCACAGGTTCCTCCCTCCTGGGTTCGACCTCCAGACCCGTGGGTCTCTGCCCTCTTGGGTTACCAATTTTTTTTGTGTGCGCGCGCGCGCGCTCACCTATTTGTTGTTGCAGGGGTCGAGTCATAGCTTCTGGCCCCGCCTCTTCACTGATCGGTACTAGGTCCTCTGTCTTTCCTCCATGAGCTTCATCAAACCTCGTCTTAAATCTATGTATGTTTCTTGCCTCCACTACGTGCGTCACTTGTGTATGTGTGTATGTGTGTGTGTGTGTGTGTGTGTGTGTGTGTGTGTGTGTGTGTGTATCTGTGTATCTATACAGAACTGTGCAGAGAGCTCCTGAACATGTCAAGTATTGTATGAACCTTCAACTTGAGAAGGGTTTGAAACCGACTGAATAAAGCGTTCTCAAGTATAAATGGAAACCTTAGATGAGATTACAAAACTTTAACTAAGAAATGGACGGCTGTGGCATAACATTGTGCAGTATTTAAAAATTCATTCAACTCTAGATATTTAAAAACACTTTATAAATGTGAGGGTTTTATATTTTTTATTATTTTTCTCTCTTTGCATTTGTATTGATCTTGAAGTTCACTAGAATTCTGTAAAAGTTTTTTTTTTTAGAAAGTCCAACTTTAAAAAATTCACTCATTTCCAAGTTTAAAAAAAATATTTATGGCACCGACAAATTTTCACTCCCACAAACTTATTTCAGTGTTTATTATCCTTGTTAGGTAAGACACATATGCAACAGTTAGGTATCTTTATTTCGAAACGTTTCGCCTACACAGTAGGCTTCTTCAGTCGAGTACAGAAAAGTTGATAGAAGCAGAAGATACTTGAAGACGATGTAATCAGTCCATCACCCTTAAAGTTTTGAGGTGGTCAGTCCCTCAGTCTGGAGAAGAGCATTGTTCCATGGAATGAAACAATATGGAGATGAAGTGACAGGATGGAGCACTTATATAGCGCCAAGAGGTGAGACGTAGGTCACTAGAAGAGGTAAGAACTCAGATGCTGGGAGGTCAGGTCCCTCTCAAATCCAGCCGTTCTCACTAGTAGAGGTTGTCGAAGTTGATTGTAGGTTTGTATACTTGTAATAAGATGTATGAGCCATGAAATATTTCAGTCATTGAGAAAGGTACAGTGACTGCATATATATTAATTCAAGTGGAACCCAAATCTTTCCAAATTTTGAACATAAACTGGTCAAATCTGCACCTAATCATTCGAATTTTGGAAATTTTGCCAGACATTCCAGGATGTTGGGGACGAGTTGACTTTGATCCCAGAGCTCCTGCATAGTCCAATTGTTCCTTGAATCTGATCTTCGTTTCCATACACAAGCGCTGAAAATTTGAAGCTGACTGGATTTGAGAGCGAAATGAAAAAAAAAATTGGAAGCAAGAAAAAAATAGCAAACTTTTATTAAAGTTCTTCTTCAGGGATACATATCAATTTTGTGTCTTCACTTTTTAAAGGAGTTGACAGATAATCCAGCAGAATTTCACGGTTACATGACCAAAAGCTCCAGTTGGCTGGACGTACGACTTTGACGTCTGTCAGAAAGCATTTCTTCTGTTTCCTGATGATTCCTAACCTTATCTAAATGGGAAAAGTGGGAAAAGGCTGGACCAGGAGCTGGCGCTTGACCCAAGCAAAGACAAATAGATGAGTAGAAATAAACACGTATATTTACTATACATAAGATAGATAAACATCAGCATGAGCATGCAGAAGATGATCTCACCACCATATCTGGACTTAATGCACTTGAGGTCACTCCAAGAATACCGAACACTTATTTACCCCAGTGTTTTGGCGCCTGCCTCATGGTGGGCGAAAACACATGACGCCCTTGTCCACTGAACCATACTACCCTTGGTACTCCCTACCCTAGGTCACACGATGGTGTGGATGACTCTAGGCTAATTTCATTCTAGTCCCTGTTTAGTGTACTAGTTCAACGAGCAGTATTTTATCAACCTTAACTCGTTCGTGGTCACAATAATATAAAATACTGCTCGTTGAACTAGTACACTAAACAGGGACTAGAATGAAATTAGCCTAGAGTCATCTATACCATCGTGTGTCCTTGGGTAGGGAGTACAACATCCAGTTCCGCTGGATGCCCTACTCTTAAGGATCGTATGGTTCAGTGGATAAGGACGTCATGTGTTTTCGCCCACCATGAGGCAGGATAAAGCAGCATGGGTTCGAGTCCTTGGTTAGTGCAGTGTTGTTATTGATATATATTTTTTTTATTTTTATTAACACACTGTCCGATTCCCACCAAGGCAAAGTGGCCCAAAAAAGAAAAACTTTCACCATCATTCACTCCATCACTGTCTTGCCAGAAGGGTGCTTTACACTACAGTTTTTAAACTGCAACATTAACACCCCTCCTTGATTATATATATATATATATATATATATATATATTTATTTATATATATATATATATATATATATATATATATATATATATATATATATTTATATATATATATATATATATATAAATAACAACACTGCGCTAGCCAAGGAGTCAAACCCATGCTGGTTTAGCCCGCCTCATGGTGAGCGAAAACGCTTTGATGCCTTGAACCACTAGACCACTCCTCACTCCTTGCATCACTTCTACTTTGTAAAAACTTCTCGTATGCTAACTTTTTCTCTCTTAGTACTCTCTTTACATCATCATTCCACCAATCGCTCTTCTTCCCTCCCGCACCCACTTTCCTGTAGCCACAAACTTCTGCTGAACACACTACCCCATTCATCTTCAACCCCATTGCTTATACTCTCACTAGCCCAGCTATCCTCCAATAGCTGTTTATAACTTACCCTTGTAGATGAGTGGTTCAGAGAACCGACACGTTGTTAAATTAGACACATGTGCAGCTCTTGGGAAACGTTTCGCCACACAGTGGCATCATCAGTCCATACAAAGGAGAAACTTGAAGAACAAGAGGAGTATGAGGTAATCAGTCCCTCAACCTTGAGTCAATGTGGTCAGTCCATTCAGTCTATTCAAAATTGATGGACTGACCACATCGACTCAAGGTTGAGGGACTGATTACCTCATTCTCCTCCTGTTCTTCAAGTTTATCCATTGTATGGACTGTTGAAGCCACTGTGTGGCGAAACGTTTCCTCAATAAAGATACCCAAGAGATGCACATGTGTCTAATTTAATAACTTACCCTAACTGCCTCCTCCTTTACTTTATCAACCTTCACCTCTCTCTTAACTGCCGCTTCCATTTTCCTTGTATTCCATCTACCTTTTACTCTCACTGTAGCTACAACTGAAAAGTGATCTGATATATCTGTCGCCTCTCTATAAACATGTACATCTTGAAGTCTACTCAGTAGTCTTTTATCTACCAATACATATCCAAAAACTACTGTCATTACGCCCTACATTATATCTTGTGTACTTATTTATCCTCTTTTTCTTAAAATATGTATTACCTATAACCAAACCCTTTCTATACAAAGTTCAATCAAAGGGCCCCCACATTATTATTTATACCTGGCACCCGAAACTTACCTACTACATCCTCTCTAAGTGTTGCTCCTACTTAAGCATTTAGGTCTCTTACCACAATTACTCTCTCACTTGGTTCAAAAGTTCCTACACACTCCCCTAACATCTCCCAAAATCTGTCTCTCTCCTCTACACTCTTCTCTTCTCCAGGTGCATACACACTTATTACGTCCCACTTCTCACATCCAACCGTTATTTTAATATACATAATTCTTAAGTTTATACATTTATATTCCCTCTTCTCCTTCCATAACTGATCTTTCAACATTATTGCTACCCCTTCCTTAGCTCTAACTCTCTCAGATACTCTTGACTTAATCCATTTATTTCTCCCCACTGAAATCCACCTACCCCTTTCAGCTTTGTTTCGCTTAGAGCTAGGATATCCAACTTCTTTTTACTCATAGCATTAGCAGCCATCTCTTTCTTTTCCGCACTACATCCACGCACATTCAAACATCCCAGTTTTATAAAGTTTTTCTTTTTCACTTTTTTTTAGTATTTTCTACAGGAGAAGGGGTTACTAGCCCATTGCTCCCGGCATTTTAGTCGCCTCATACGTCACGCATGGCTTACGGAGGAAAGATTATTTTCCACTTCCCCATGAAGATTAGAGAAAATAAAGAAGAACAAGAACTATTAAGAAAAAAGAAAAATCTAGATATGTGTATGTATGTATATGCATGTGCATGCCTGTGTAATGTGACTTAAGTGTAAGTAGAAGTAACAAGATATACCTGTTATTTAGTTTCTGTTTCACTCTCACTTGGCAGGACGGTAGTACCTCCCTGGGTGGTTGCTGTCTACCTACCTACCTATATATATATATATATATATATATATATATATATATATATATATATATATATATATATATATATATATATATATATATATATATATATATATATATAGGTATACAGCACCTCTGCCAGAGAGAGGCTGCGGGCATTCTGCTCTGTGTTTTTGGCACAATATCGTCCACTCAAGAACACCTACCAGGATTATCATCAACAGACTGGTGTGGGAATATCTGCTGGTCGTGTTGGAAAGGGCCAGAAGACTCTGCATTTCGTCTCTTCCTTCAGAATCAAGAAAAGTTCTGTGTATGTGAATTCAGTGAGGGAACATAACGGTCACCATGGGTAGGAGAGGTCGGTGAGGGGAGGCCTCATGGAGGAGGAGGAGGCGGAGGATGAGGGGTAAAACTGTGTCCCTCCCTTCCCCCTTCCCGAAACAGGCGGGCATACACCGTGTGCTCGTGTTACCACAATGGAGTGTTTGTTCACCGTGTGTATAGTGTATAGTGTGTAGTATGTGCATGGTATGTGCATAGCATGTGTAGTGTATAGCGGTGTGTCGTTTATAGTGGGGGCTGTGCACAGAGCATAGTGGTGTATAGTGACTTGTCCTGGGAGGGAGTGAGTGCCCTACTCCGTCTCATCACACATCTTCCACTCCTCCTTTCCTCCACCGCCCACCACAAGGACGGGAGACCCCTCTCCTCCCCCCACCACCACCATGAACTATATGCGGTACGTGCCATGCGCCATTTTCCCTTCAGCCTGGGCTTACCACAGTTTGAGGTATGGCACATGATGAAGCCAGCCAGCAACAAAGCCAGGGAAACAGTGTACCCAACAATGAAAGAAGAGGCACATGTCAGGTGTGTGGAGAGTTTCGTGCACGCAACAGGGATGGCCGCATTCGTGGACACAATGGGTGTGCGGGATCACATATGCCCACAGCCTCCACAGGCAGATGACAATTCCAATGGCAACCTCCTCACTTGCGACAACCTTCTGTTGGCATTCAAATCCACTGCTAGCAGTACCCTATCCCACATCCCTAAAGCGGCTCGCCCATATGCAGTAGGGAAATTCACAGACCTTCTTAAGCAGGTTCCCCTAACTTAGAAGCCCGAGGCACCATCCAAGCAGGGCGCAACCTACTCCTGTAAGGCAAAGTCTGTCTTGCAGTTCCTGAGAGACGAGGCAAACTGCTAACCATGTCAGTTATCAAGGCAGTGCGCAACTACCCAAGAACGGATAATTGTGTCCCTCTGCCCCCATCATCGCAGGAATCACGGAGGTAGACCCAAGAAAAGTCCCACTGAAAACGAGAAAATTTGCGCACAGGTTAGCAAAAAAATCGAAGGAGGTAACACAGTGGGAGCAATCCGAATAATTACAAGTGACGACACTGTAGCCGCCAAAGATGAGACCACAGCCCAAGCACTAAGAGACAATCATCCGACTAGGGACACCATAGCCATCAACAACAACCCTGAGGAAGACCCCATCAATGAACAATTAATTTCGCCAGAATCGGAAGTCTGTAAGGCGATTGTGTCATTTCCAGCAGGATCTGCAGGAGGTTACACTGGAATTCGACCTCAGCACCTCAAAGAGATGGTAAATCCAGTACTCGGTGCATCTGCATCAATTCTTCTCACCGAGTTAACAACTTTCGTCAAAAACTGCCTGGCTGGGCGAATCCCAGAAGATATTAAACCTTTCTTTTTTGGAGCCTCACTATGTGCTTTAAAGAAGAAGGACGGGGGAAACAGACCCATTGCGGTTGGAAACACTCTTCGCCGTCTCGTTGCCAAAGCAGCAGTAAAAAACGTTCGCCTAGAAGCTGCCAGTTTACTCCAACCACACCAACTGGGCTTTGGGGTCTCTCAAGGTAGTGAAGCTGCAGCTCATGCAGCAGGAGCCTACATCAGGGACCTACCAGAAGACAAGGCCGTAGTCAAACTTGATTTTAGAAATGCCTTTAACATGATGAAGAGAGAAGCTGTCTTGCCAGCTTTTTGGGATCGGTTCCCCAGTCTTTTTCCCATCATTTCAGCTGGCTACAGCAAACCCTCAATTCTATTGTTCGGAGAACATGAAATTCTCTCATCAGAAGGTGTTCAGCAGGGTGACCCACTAGCTCCACTTCTCTTCTGCTTGGCAGTAAGAGAACTAACTTCCAGCCTACGCAGCGAGCTCAACATCCGGTACCTGGATGATGGCACTCTGGCAGGTACTGAAGAGTCCCTGGTAGGGGGCCTACAACTGGTGAAAACACAGGGAGAAGACTTGGGACTCATCCTCAATCCCTCCAAGTGTGAAATCATCACAGCAAACCAGGAAATAATCAATGCTGTGCGAAGAATCCTCCCAGAAGTCTCTACTACTACTACTCCGTCCAACAGTACCCTCTTGGGAGCACCGCTGGGTCACCAGGCCATCGACACTGTCCTCAAGGACTAATTGAATGACCTGATGAGAATGGAGGAGAGAATAAGCGATCTTGATGCCCATGATGCTCTGTATCTCCTCACAAGGTGCCTTACTATGCCAAGACTCACTTACTTCCTGAGGTGTGCACCCTCTTTTGACAACCCAACACTCGACGAATATGATGCACACCTGAGGTCAACCTTTAAGAAGGCACTGAACCTGTCACTAGAGGATCAGCAATGGGATCAGGCAACCCTCCCAGTGCGACTGGGAGGTATAGGAGTGTGCAAAGCAACGCATGTTGCTTTACCTGCTTTTCTGTCTTCGTGTTTGGCTTCCAGTACATTAGTCAAGAAGATTGTTCCCGAACGCTTGAGAGACGTGGTAGGAGCCCAAGACCC
Source organism: Cherax quadricarinatus (assembly GCF_038502225.1). NCBI lineage: Eukaryota > Metazoa > Arthropoda > Malacostraca > Decapoda > Parastacidae > Cherax > Cherax quadricarinatus. Next base: position 93,893 of record NW_027195285.1, read on the forward strand.
CAGGTTTACTGAAGCAGCGATTCGGTGGGACACCTTTACAGATTTCTCCAGTAGACCAGCTTCTCCCAGAGAACACAAACAGTCCCACTGGGACAAACTGATCATGGAAAAAATCGCCAACACAATGCTCTCCAATGCCTCACTAAAGGACAAAGCTTGTCTCCTGGCAGTGAAGGCCCCACACTCAGGAGATTTCCTGTTAGCTGTTCCCAATTCCTCCCTGGGCACTCGACTAAACCCACACGCCATTCTGGTATTGCTCTGCGCCTAGCCGCCCCCATCCTCACCGAACATAGATGTATTTGCGGCAGGGTGACAGCTGATCAATTCGGACTTCATGGTCTCGTGTGTCACACAGCAGAAGGGAAGTATGCCAGACATGAGGAGGTCAATGACATCATAAAGAGAAGCCTCGCCACAGCCCGTTGCCCAGCTCAACGGGAACCCCAAGTGCAGAGGTCTGACGGAAGTCAAAAGCGTCCTGATGGAGCCACTATGCTACCTTGGAAGGATGGAAAGCAGATTGCCTGGGACTACACCTGTGCCGCCTCATTGGCAGGGGGTGGAGCTGCCAGCCACAGGGAGACCCAAAAGATCCGCAAATATGAAGACCTTCCCTCTTGCTATAACTTCATCCCAATAGGGTCGGAGACCTTTGGAGCATGGGGCAAGTGTGCTCTAAAGTTCCTCAAAGAGTTGGGTGAAAAGCTCCTCATACAAACCAAGGACCACAGGGCGACCAGCTTTCTCTTTCAGAGACTCAGTGTTGCGATCCAGAGAGGAAATGCCTGCAGCATTCTGGGCACGCGGCCCACCGCCGGAGAGCTGGACGAAGTATTCGAGATGTATCTCTGAGTTACATATGTTGTTTTACTTTCTATTGTTTCTTTGTGAATGTTTTGTCAATGTATTTTGTCTTTAAATAAAATATATATTAAATATAGGGGGTGGTAGGAGAAAATTCTCAAACAGCTTCAGGGAGAACCTTGAGTTTTCCCTGAAGCAAGTTTATTCTTTTCTCTGAGGATGAGGGTCCCCAAGACAGTTCTAGAGGTGGTACCTCCCTATATATATATATATATATATATATATATATATATATATATATATATATATATATATATATATATATATATATATATATATATATATATATATATATATATATATATATATATATATATTGTAGGTAGTAGGTTGGTAGACAGCAACCACCCAGGGAAGTACTACCGTCCTGCCAGATGACTGTGAAACAGAAACCTGTAACTGTTTTACATGATGGTAGGATTGCTGGTTTCTTTTTCTGTCTCACAAACACGCTAGATAACAGGGATATCTTGCTACTCCTACTTACACTTTGGTTACACTTCACAGACACGCACATGCATAATATATATATATATATATATATATATATATATATATATATAGATATATATATATATATATATATATATATATATATATATATATATATATATATACATACATCTAGGTTTTCCTCCTTTTTCTAAATAGCTCTTGTTCTTATTTCTTCTATTGTCCATGGGGAAGTGGAAAAGAATCTTTCCTCCGTAAGCCATGCGTGTCGTATGAGGCGACTAAAATGCCGGGAGCAATGGGCTAGTAACCCCTTCTCCTGTAGACATTTACTAAAAAAGTGAAGAAGAAAAACTTTATAAAACTGGGATGCTTAAATGTGCGTGGATGTAGTGCGGATGACAAGAAACAGATGATTGCTGATGTTATGAATGAAAAGAAGTTGGATGTCCTGGCCCTAAGCGAAACAAAGCTGAAGGGGGTAGGGGAGTTTCGGTGGGGGGAAATAAATGGGATTAAATCTGGAGTATCTGAGAGAGTTAGAGCTAAGGAAGGGGTAGCAATAATGTTGAAGGATCAGTTATAGGAGAAGAGAGAATATGAATGTGTAAATTCAAGGGTTATGTGGATTAAAATAAAGGTTGGATGCGAAAAGTGGGTCATAATAAGCGTGTATGCACCTGGAGAAGAGAGGAGTGTAGAGAGAGAGAGAGAGAGAGAGAGAGAGAGAGAGAGAGAGAGAGAGAGAGAGAGAGAGAGAGAGAGAGAGAGAGAGAGTTTGGGAGATGTTAAGTGAATGTATAGGAACCTTTGAACCAAGTGAGAGAGTAATTGTGGTAGGGGACCTGAATGCTAAAGTAGGAGAAACTTTTAGAGAGGGTGTGGTAGGTAAGTTTGGGGTGCCAGGTGTAAATGATAATGGGAGCCCTTTGATTGAACTTTGTATAGAAAGGGGTTTAGTTATAGGTAATACATATTTTAAGAAAAAGAGGATAAATAAGTATACAAGATATGATGTAGGGCGAAATGACAGTAGTTTGTTGGATTATGTATTGGTAGATAAAAGTCTGTTGAGTAGACTTCAGGATGTACATGTTTATAGAGGGGCCACAGATATATCAGATCACTTTCTAGTTGTAGCTACACTGAGAGTAAAAGGTAGATGGGATACAAGGAAAATAGAAGCATCAGGTAAGAGAGACATGCTGGCCGGTTTGAAAAGGAACTGTCTATCTGGGGCAAGCAGGCCTGTGTTCCTCTCTGTTGTGTATTTTTACTATATGAGATAATAGTGAAGAAGCTTCCTAACATGAAGAGGCTCAGTTAAGTTGCAGAAGCCGTTGTTCTGGTTGAAGTTGTTTGACATACTGATTAGTGATGAATCCAGAGATCTGCTCTACACTTTGGACAGGCACCTGAAGTTAGTACCTGACCAGCATGGCTCTGGTGGGTACGTCGGTTTATGTGCGGCCAACAGTAACAGCCTGGTTGATCAGGCCCTGATCCACCATGAGGCCTGTTCACAGACCGGGCCGCGGGGGCGTTTACCCCCGAAACCCTCTCTCGGTATACTCCAGGTATACAACACTTACCATCACGAACTGTCTTCACTAATTAACAAAAAAGGCACAATACCGTGACTGGAACGATGCACAGACAGCCCGCACATAGAGGAGAGGAGCTTACGACGACGTTTCGGTCCGACTTGGACCATTTACAATGTGTGACTTTGTAAATGGTCCAAGTCGGAACGAAACGTAGTCGTAAGCTTCTCTCTTCTATGTGCGGATTATTTGTGTGTCTTCACTGCACAAAACACCATCACAAACTATCTTCACTACACAACATTATCACCATCATAAACTGTCATCACTACACAATGCTATCACCATCACAAACTGTATTCACTACACAACATTATCACAAACTACATTTGTATCTTCACTACACAACACTATCACAAACTATCTTCACTACATAACACTATCACAAGCTATCTTCACTACACAACACTATCACCATCACAAAACATCTTCACTGCACAACACTGTCACCATCACAAACTATCTTCACTACACAACACTATCACAAACTCTTCACTACACAACACTCTCACCGTCACAAACTATCTTCACTACACAACACTCTCACCGTCACAAACTATCTTCACTACACAACACTCTCACCGTCACAAACTATCTTCACTACACAACACTATCACAAACTCTTCACTACACAACACTCTCACCATCACAAACTATCTTCACTACACAACACTATCACCGTCACAAACTATCTTTACGGTACTCTACATTGTAACCATCACACTCGGTCTTCACTAAATAAATATTTTAGGTTAGGTGGTTAGTTTATCTCATTCTTTAACTAACTAACTTTTTGACTGATTTCACTATTTTCGGGTACGTCTATAGTTCATCTCAGACTTTTAGTAACTCACTTTTGACTACCTTCACTATATAAATATTTTAGGTCAAGTGGTGAGTTTATCTTATTCTTAAGTAACTAACTTTTGACTGTCTTCACTATTTCATAGTACATCTATAGTTCATCTTAGACTTTTAGTAACTCACTTTTGACTACCTTCACTATATAAATATTTTAGGTCAAGTGGTGAGTTTATCTTATTCTTAAGTAACTAACTTTTGACTGTCTTCACTATTTCATAGTACATCTATAGTTCATCTTAGACTTTTAGTAACTCACTTTTGACTACCTTCACTATATAAATATTTTAGGTCAAGTGGTGAGTTTATCTTATTCTTAAGTAACTAACTTTTGACTGTCTTCACTATTTCATAGTACATCTATAGTTTATCTTAGACTTTTAGTAACTCACTTTTGACTGCCTTCACTTTATAAAACTTTATAAATATTTTAGACTACATAACAGCACTATCTTCACTATATAACACGACTATCACTAAATAATTCACTATCACTATATAACACAGCTTTATCACTATTCCTATAAGGTACCTAACATTCTTGTGGTGTATAAATAGATTTTTTTGTTTGTTAAAACTTGTAGCTCCCTAGCCTAGTTGTTAGCACATCGCTCTGAGAGTGATAAGACTCAAGCGTTGTGGGTTCGAACCCCACCAGTACCTAGTAGTACCTAGTTAGTGTATCCCTCCCAAGTTCACCAGCAAGATGGTAAGTGAAAAGAAGAGTAAGGATGTCGAATACCTTGGTGTATATCACCCTCTCATGGAGGCTACCAAAGCATTGCGGAGATGTGATATCGGGACCATCGTTCGTGGGACTCCTCGCACTTTCGGTAAAGTATGTGAAGTCTGTCGCAGCGACGAGCTACTTCGCGGGCCTCCAATACCCGAAGGTCACGGTCGTATTGTACTGATGTTTCATGAACTTCACTGCATCTCTCTGTACGCCTCTCATGATGGAGTATTAATCTACCATAATGGTGGTAGTGAACTTACCGCCCGCAGTGTGGTGAAGAAATACTACAAGAATAACCCCTGTTACAGAAAATTGAAAATACTTAAATGTGTAAAACAGGGAGGCGGTACCTGCCCCTACCATGCACTGGCCTTCATGGACATAACTGTCAGTTCAGGTCTCAAGAAGGCCACCGACATTTGCCGCTTGTTCTACATGAGAATGATGTATTTCCCAGATGTTAAAGCAATCGATATGGTCAACTCAATGCTGACTGAATTCGACAATGATATAGATACTTCCACCGACGATTTACAAGAAAGTGTACTGCGATCCGTGATTAAAAGTCATCTGGCAGATATAAGGAAGACTGATACGTCTGTTAAACGTCAACTGGACACTGAGACGCCCTCAGATCCACCACGAAAAATGATAAAGATCTGAATTATCAGATAAAAAGAACATAAAGCTGATTATCAAGAATGTGTGTATGTGTGTGTGTATGTGTGCATGTGTGTGTGTGCGTGAGTGTGTGTTTTGAGTCCTCCAAGAACTGAAGGGGACGAGGTTATAATTAGGATAAATTCAATAGTCAGATTTCAATTATTTTTTTTTATTTTTAAGTTAAGAATGTAATTAGGAGTCTATTATTATTAGTTCCATGGAGTTTCCTGAAAAAAAACTATAGAAAACAAATAAAAATAGTGAGTTTTGGTATGACAACACTGCAGTATCTTTTATGAGTGACTATGGGTTCGAACCCCACTAAAGGTATTTTTTTATGATTGACTGTGGGTTCGAACCCCACTCAAGGTATTTTTTTTATGACTGTGGGTTCGAACCCCACTTTTTTTTTTATGACTGACTGTAGCGCTGTATAGCCCTTGTGGCTTAGCGCTTCTTTTTTATTATAATAATAATAATAATAATATGACTGACTGTGGGTTCGAACCCCACTCGTTTTTTTTTTTTTTTTTTTTTACTGACTGGGTTCGAACCCCACTCAAGTTTTTTTTTTTTTTTTTTTATGACTGTAGCGCTGTATAGCCCTTGTGGCTTAGCGCTTCTTTTTGATTATAATAATAATAATATGACTGACTGTGGGTTCGAACCCCACTCGTTTTTTTTTTTTTTTTTTTTTTTTTTTTTTTTTTTTTTTTTTTGTAAGGGGGTTCGAACCCCACAAAGTTTTTTTTTTTTTTTTTTTTTCTTTTTTTTTTTTTTTTTTTTTTTTTACTGTAGTGCTGTATAGCCCTTGTGGCTTAGTGCTTCTTTTTGATTATAATAATAATAATATGACTGACTGTGGGTTCGAACCCCACTCGTTTTTTTTATTTTATTTTTTTTTTTTTTTTTTTACTGACTGGGTTCGAACCCCACTCAAGTTTTTTTTTTTTTTTTTTTTTTTATGACTGACTGTGGCGCTGTGTAGCCCTTGTGGCTTGGCGCTTCTTTTTTATTATAATAATAATAATAATTATAAATATTTTAGGTCACGTGGTTACTTTATCTCATTACTTAACTAACTCACTTTTGACTGTCTTCACTATTTTAGGGTACATCTATAGTTTATCTCAGACTTTTAATAACTAAGTTTTGATAGTCATATTATCACCATATCAACCAAGGAAAACTTGAGGATGGATCTACAGACTCTTCGCTGTCTTAAGGGGATGGATGTTTACAAAATTTTTGCTGGGACACCTCGACAGTTCGGTAAGGTGTGTAAGGTCTTAGTTGGTGATGATGGACTTATGGCAGCAGCGCCTTTGCGTCGAGGTGAAGGGTTTTTGTATACCCTGAGGCTCAAAAATTGCTTTCATTCTGTGTCCATTTATCGCTGTTTCGACGGACGGTATCTCTATTTTGACCCAACAACAGCTCCAGCAGATGACTCATTTCATACCTACAGAAAAAAACACAACATCCGCTGCAGACAAGTCACTGAAGTTAAAGCTCGTTTCTAGCTTCCGGGTCACAAGACGTGCGCCTACCATGCCATCACATTCCTCAATCACGTCACAATGTCACCTATAAGGGACTCGTACCTTCTCACAAGGGACTATAAAATCATGATGGGTCGTAACCATACCGACCAGCATGCAGTAAAACGAGTGCTCAGTCTTTTGACTGAGTTCACGAACGACATTGATTTGTCACTGGATACTGTGCAAAATTCAAGTCCGTGCTACACTCCCGTCCAGCAGCAGCAGCACCCAACTCATCAACACCGCACCGGGACAAACTGAGCAGACGGCACCAACAAAAAAATATGCCAACTTCTGCTATCAGCATCATTCTTGAAGAATAAGAAAAATTATTTTTAGTTTAATATGTTTATTATGAGTTAGTTTATTAAGTTTATAGGGACTATTTTTTACAGGAGATGACATAATGGTACTATTTTTTTGCATTGGAGGATATTAATTCAAGAACTTCAGTTAAGGTCTAGAACTCGAGAATTTAATTTGGATTTATAGTCTAGTAAGGTTTAGGGGGGTGTTCATAGTTGGTTCATTCTACTTTTGACTCTCGCCTTGGCAGGTCATAGCAGCTCTCCTTCTACTTATTCAGTCTTCCTACGATCCCCGTTGGGGAGGGGAACTTATACCATCGCCTTCATCCTTGACTTACACTACGATGAGCTATGCAAATCGTGTCGAGATCAAGCCCAACAGTGGTACTGTTGATGATTCAACGAAGCTTGCTCTTGCAACCACCGTCAAGGGTGGGTTGCAAGTGAAGTTCAACGCTATTCTGACACTAAAGGAAGCCTTCATTGTCGTGTGTCACGATGATGCTGAAGCTGAGAAGCTACTCACAACTGAAGCCACCACTACTCTTACTGCTCGAGGATTAACTGTCATGTCCTCTCCTGCTCTCAGGGCAAAGAAATCAGTATTCCTTAAAAAACTAGAGAAGCTTATCACCTCGCAACCAGTCTCTGAACTCAAGTCATCTATTGAAAATCAAAACTCATGGGCCACTGTTGACAGGATCACGAAAATCCCAAATGCTTCGTCCATGCTTAAAATCACCTTCACTGATGTGAACATGGCAGCCACTGCATTGACTGACGGTTTTGCTGTGTGCTAGTTCTTCGTCAGCCCCACTTACATCCAAGCTGAAAGGTTCCAACACTGCTGGAACTGAAAGTTAAGACACTTGTGCGACATCTGGTTATCTTTATTGTAGACGTTTCGCCATCCAGTGGCTTTATCAATACAGATTCTTGGACATAATTAGGAAACAGAAGAACTATATACAAAAGATGAGGTAATCAGTCCCTCAGCCTTGGAGGTGGTGTTTACAGCACCGTGGTTGTAGAGATTCTGAAGCACTTCGCTTCTTATGACCAGAGCTTTGGTAAGGTGGGTAAGGAAGAAGGATGGGTATGGATAGAAATATTGGAAAGGGGTGGGAAGGGGAGTGAGGTAGGATATAAAAGGGGAGTGGCCAGGCAAGGAGACTGGCACTTATATAGGCTTCAGTGAATAGGGACGTGTAGCAGACGAGGGCATAGTCACTGGTAGGCGGGATTCTAACAACAACCAATGAGAAGCCTCTACTACCATCACTCCCCATGGAAACCCACCAATCAGAGACCTTGCTACCAGCAACATCTTCCTCATCTACTGAAGCCGGCATCGAGTCTTCACCTTCACCTTCATCACCGCCTGCTAAGAGGGCTAAACCCGCGCCAGCAACACCATCTTATGACTCTCGACTCGATACAATTCTTGATGACGATGCAGATTCTTATTTTCCATGGAATGGAATCACCTTCTACACCACAGCTCACTATGGTCATGATATGCTGTTATCTGAATTGCACACACACCTTATCAGCAAAACTGTCAAGTATACCATCGATCCTTCTTTCGGTGGTGCTGGTTTTATTACATTTTCTTCTCTCCTAGATGTCATTCAAGATCACTCTCAGGATCCCCGCAAGCAACACTTGTTAACACGTCTCATGATCCTCCCGATCCAACGATTTAAACGTCTTGTAAATGGATCTGATATCAGTAAGCTTGAAGTTATTATTAAACAACGCCACAACTCCAAGTAACCACCAAACTCCATAACCGACCAATCATTGAGAAGCTCCTCCCATGTCGCCGGCAGCCACCTATCACCAGCAAGTCTCAGTTTTCTCCCATGAAGCAAGAAACAGTCAGCCTCTGCAGAGTTCCTGTGCCTTCTACGTCGTCCTCGTCAGTGTTTTCCAGTCTTAGCAGTGACTCAGAGTTGCAGCCCAGCCACCGTGGAGAGAAGACGTCGTCGTTCCTGCTCTTCAGCTGAGCAACTCTGAACACTGTTGCTCGAGAATTTACTTGGGTTATCCTGAGTAGTTCTTCACCAGAGCTGAGAGGAGACTTGCTTGCAGTCACTTCGAGCCCCATCCCATCAAGAGGGTAAGGCGGTGACTTGCTTGCTTGTTCACCCCTCTCATCCCCATCCCCCCATCCTTCCCCATCCTCCCCTCACCCATACATCAACACTGGCCCACACACTTAACACACTACATACATTGCTATCCTTCTGACTGTCCTATCTTCTTTTTCGGCAACTTCGCTTTGGCGAGTTAACACAAGGCATTTTGACCATCTGGTAGCCCGTGTGGTTTTTTAAAATCCAGCCGATCTTTGCCTTGGGCCCTTTCCCCTCACTACTCGAGGGTAGGCTATCTTAGGGGCTGACCTTCATAAGTCAGCTGAAATAGGATGTTAGGCTAACATTAAGGAAAGATACCTTTTTGTTAAGCAACTCCTCTGCCAGATGCTCCTTCCCAGGCATCATGGCGAGGATTCGTGTAAGATTACGCATTGATGGAAATCAAATGTCCATGAAAGACATTCTCAAATGTATTTGCTCCAACTCAACTGTTGCTCCAGTGGATGTTTTTCAAACCCACGCTGGAGCAGTACTTCTCCTCTCTTCGGAAGAAGAGTTACTTCAACTACTAAAGCATGATGTCTTGGATAAACTGAAGACTTCTGGTGTTACCCCAGTTGCACCTGACAGCTATCAAGCTCAGAGGACTGTGTTTGTGGCCAGAATCAACAGTTTTATGAAACACAGCACTGTTAATGAAATTGTTGATAACATTAATACCGAGAATTCTGACCTTAGGGCTGTAGAAGCACATAAATTCTCGAATCCCAACAACAATAAGGTAACTTTAAAATTAATACTCGAGACACCTGAGGAGGCCAAACTTGTGTGTCAAAATGGCTTCAAATGTTTTAGCACCAGATGTACATCTGACCAAATTTCTCTGGAACGCTTTGTCAGTGTGACACAATGTTTCAAGTGTTACGCCTTTGGTCATAACAACAACAAATGCAGTACACAAGGGCAAATTTGTAGCATTTGCTCTGGCCAACATTCGTATCGTGATTGTACCAATAAAAATTCACCTAAATGTGTCCTCTGTAATGGAAAACATCATGCTGTTTCTGCTATTTGTCCTGAAAGAAAAAAGGAAATGCAGAAAATTCTTGACGCCAAGAAACTATCCACTTCTAAGAAGACCACTCCTCAGGCACCGCCAACCATGTCCCAAACTTCCTTCCCAGCTCTGCCTGGATCAAGTGGGACTCCTCAGGTCTCTACCAATGGTTCCAATGTTTGGAATTCTCCCCCTCTTGGAGAGCCCCAATCTAACCCTCACTTACAACAGACACAACAACAAGGTTCAGTCGCATCTCATGTGTCTCAGGTATCCACAGACGGGGATATAACGAGAGCACAACTAATGTACTTGGTGGCCAAAGACACAGCAGGTGGTGATATTCAACTCTGCTCTCGTGTTTTAAATGATCTGTTAAAGGCTAATGGGGTCACTCCCATCATTATCCCTGAAAATGTGAAGGCCATTATGACCCAGCCTTCTCATAACAAGAAGTATGTACCATACTCTACATCTAAAAATAAGCCTAAGTCATCCCTGGCCCAGGGATCGCCCTCCTCGCAACCCCAGGTTGTCAACTCTCAACCCAATAAGTCAACACCTGAACATAACAATGCCCCAGAAAGTGGTGCCTACTCTCCCGCTATTGTAGCTGAACCTGTTGAACAGGAACTTTCCCAAGGTAACTCACCTTGCCTATCTAATATTCCCTTGGAGCCTACACAGTCTCCCATTAACTCTCACGAGCCTCTGCTTCCTGAAACTGAGAATAGCATACCTCAGTTTTATGATGATGACTCTAACGACTCTAACGATTCTAATGAGTCTGTTAATATTACTGCCTCTAGTGAAGATGATGGCATTTTTAATACACAAGCATCAACGCAAAAGTTCCCTCTTCCCCTTGACGAGTCCAGCAGGGATAGTGTAGATACAACACATAACATTAGTTGCAGGCGTTCAGAACGCAGTGTACGAGCGAAGAATAAGCAATAATGGGGATTACAATTTTCCAACTTAATGTTCAACATTTCTTTAATAACCGTTACCTTCTTGAGGTTGAACTACATAACTACAATCCCGATGTTATACTTTTGAACGAGACAGCTGCAAGAGTTGATCAACATATTAAATTACGTGGATACTGTACTGTGGAGAAATCGAGAGGACCCTTTAGTGGTGTAGCCATCTTGGTTAAATTAGGATATACATTTAAAAATATTCATGTTGATGAAGATAACATTCTTGCAATAGAACTAACAACGTCTCATGGACAACTAGTAATAGGAACTGGATATTTTCCCCCGAGACAGCCATATATAGAGTCAATTCCTCTACATAGCATATTAAGCAGAAATATTCCAACAATTCTAGCTGGAGATTTTAATGCTCATCACCCTGCCCTCTTCAACTGTGGAGCTGGTATTCCACTGGGTGACTTAAAAGGAAAACAACTCTTTAATATCATGACAGCTAGAAACTTGTCATTTCAAGGCCCATTCTTCAAATCGTACATTGGACCTCATCCAGGAACACCAGATATAGTACTGACAAACAGAGACTGTGACATCTTTCACTGTCGTATATCTCCTGGTGGAAATGTAGGATCTGACCATATCCCTGTTATAATACAACTACAAACTTCTCCATTTAGAATACCTGTAACTCCTAAACCCAATCTCAACACCCTAGGATTTGACCCCTTCAGGGCATATCTGGGTGAAGATGAAATTGTGTCTTTGGAAAATCTACCTTCCAGTGCAATTGATGATGCAATCAGGTCCCTGCACAATCGAATAATTGAAGCTACCAATGCAACTTGCCAATTAGCTTCCACAAAGATATACCAACAATATAAACCAACTAGAGAAATTAGAGACACTTTAAGAAATTATCAAGCAGAATGTCGAAGGCATCTTCAAACGCGACAACCACCAGCAGCTACACTGCACCGATTAAGGCACGAATTAATTAACATGATTAGTCAGCACAAACGAGACATATGGAAATTTCTAGTTCTTCAAGCTAATCAATATAAACGTGAACCAGCAAAATTTTGGAGTAAGATCCGACAACTTTTAGGGGCAAAGCACAAGGCTCCTAACTACCTAGTTCATACCTTCACTGATGAGGATGATGAAGATGTTGAAATTAAACTTGACGATCCACAGGACCAGGCTAATTTGATGGGTGATGTATGGGAAAAAATTCTCTCTCACAATAACAGTCGTCAGTTTAATAATAATCATTATCAGTTAGTAAATGAATGGAGAGATGAGAACTTGGATGATCTACAACCACTACCTACCATCGATACTTCAACTCTTGAAGATACCCACCCGCTTACTAGACCTATTACATTACTAGAGATAAGTCAGGTTATTGGAAGAATGAGAAATAGAGCCCCTGGCCTCTCTGGAATAACAATGAAACAAATAAAGTACCTACCTAGAAATTGCAAACAGTCCTTGGTAAATATCTTTAATGCCATCTTGGCCTCAGGACATTTTCCAGTTGTTTTTAAGACTGCTAGAATGATCTTTCTTGCTAAGCCCAATAAAGACAACCACCAACCTGGGAACTATAGACCTATATCTTTACTTGAAGTCACTGGAAAAGTTCTTGAGAAAGTCATTTCCAACAGATTGAACTACTATATGGAGTTTAATCACTTGTTTACTGAAAAACAATTTGGCTTTAGAACACATAGAAGTACCAATCATGCAATAAATGTTATTTTTGACACTGTAGCAAGTCTAAAACAGCAGGGCAATCTTGCCTTAATTGCCACCAGAGATGTTCATAAAGCTTTTGATAGCTTATGGCATGATGGCCTTATATACAAACTCATTGACCTACCAGACCATAACTGGACTTTTCTCAGAGTAATTTATAATTTCTTAACTCAAAGAAAAATCATTCCCACCTTTCATGGCAGGTCGACAGAACCTTTTATACCGACGGCTGGTGTCCCACAAGGTTCTTGTCTCAGTCCACTTCTGTTTAACATTTATGTGAATGACCTTCCTCAACCAGAGTTTAATGACACAATTGTGACACAGTTTGCAGATGATGTTATTCACGTCGTCTCATCAACTCCAGTAACAGGAAAATACAAGTATGAGAGAGTCATAGAAAAAATGAATATTGAACTTCGTCGAACATCTAATTGGGAGAAGAAATGGAGAATTACGACTAATCCTGACAAGGTCCTTGTTAGCACGATAGGATGTTTTGCATCAACCATCGAAGATAAAGGGGGTATCTCCATCAGAGGTACACCTGTAGCCATTAGAAACCCTAACAAGATCTTGGGATATGAAATAGACAGGCTGCTCCACTCAACATCTCATGTAACTAAAAAGATCAACACAGCCAAAGCCGGTCTTAGCAGACTCTTTCGATTCAATCAAGCACCTCAACATGTCAAAAAACATCTGTATAAAATGATAATAAGACCTATACTTGAATACCCTTGTGTCCCAATGTCATTAACAACAAAGACCAACATGCTACGGTTACAAAGGGTCCAGAATAGAGCTCTTCGCTTTATTACCGATACCAGGAGGAGAGACAGAGTTAAAATGGCAGATTTACACACACAACAAGATATTACTGCCATAAATGTACGCCTTGACACCCTAAAAAAGAAACAACTTTATACAATGCAAGAACTATACATGCCAGATAGAGAACATCCTATACAAGTGATAAATACCACCGATTACACCATCAATACTCCGCCTCACAGGACTCAAAGAATGACTCTCCCACAGAGGGTTTGTCGTTTTATTCATAAAGATGATTACCCTCGACCCATGATTTTGAGCAACTTACCTGATGAAGAAGATTGGATACTACCAGAACCCTTCTATGTATACTGAGAAAATCATCGCCCCCAATTAGGGAGACATCTTAAATAACTTTCTAATGTAAAATTATGCTATTGACTATTGTTGGACACCACCATTAAGAAGCTATTGTCACGAGCTCATAAACTGGCCAGAAAATATTGCCTTTCTTGTCGTATAAATATCCGTTGTGCAATCGCTAAAAAAAAAAAAAAAAAAAGCAATTGCAACTTGTATAACTACAACCAATTCAGAGTCATGTACTTATATACCTATTATATTTATGTGACTCTGATGGGTTAGTATTATACCCCTTAAAGAATATCTTATCAATTCAAATACACTTTTTAAATTACACCAAAGTGGTTGGGCCACTTACCTTTTATATCCTACCTCTCCCCCCCCCCTCCAACCCTTTTCCAATATTTCCATCCTTACCCATCCTTCTTCCTTCCCCATCTTACCAAAGCTCTGGTCATTAGATTCAAGATTCAAGTCTTAGCAGTTGGGTTTAGTCCCGACTCTTCTCTCTTCGGCTCAAGACATTCCTCTCACCGTCTATTCTTCGTCCTGTCCCCACTTGCCCCTCGCCCCTCGCCCCTCGTGGGTCCTTTGAGAGTCCTTGTTGTTGTTGTTGTTAGGTTTAGTAAGGTATAGGTAAAATTTTTTTCTTTTATGCATTAGATGGCAGTTCATGAGCTCGAATTATCCAAGCAGCGACTATATGAAGTAATTGTTTCATAATCTAGAAATAACAATTAATCTGGAAAATAACAGCTAATTAAAAGAAAAATGGGAATCTTCGAATTTGAGACTCAAGAATAGTTTCCTATTTACAATGGTATTACTTAGTGACAACAATAACACATAAGCAGACGGATTATCTCTTCAAAGCTAGATTATGAGTGCAAATATATGAGATTAAGAACACGTAGTTTTATCAGTTACTGAGGTTGAAAGAATTCAAAAGAGTTTTTCAGTATGTTGCTGTTATCACTTGAGGGACAAGTTTTTTTTTTTTTTAACAGTAGCTCTGACGCAGGTGGCTGATAGAGGCTCCAGAGTTATCAGTTAGGGAGTTCCAGATTTTGGGACCTTTTATGCACATTGAGTTTTCAAAATGATTAAGCCGGAGACTGGAAATACCATAGAGATTTTTGTGTCTTCTGTTGCGTTTATTGAGTTCTGTGACAGTTATGAGTGAAGTGATTCAGGTCAAGAATGATATTATAGTTTATTGCCTTGAATATGTAGTAAGAGTGTATGTATATTAAGTAAGTTTAGGCTTTGGAAAAGAAGAAGAGTGTGTTGCCTGGCTGTTGAAAGAATAATTTGTATTACCTCTGTTTATTGAGTTATTACTGGCTTACGGTGATTTGCTGTAGTGGATTCTCAGGCACAAGGTAGAGATATATTAGAGAGTAGTATAATGTGAGTACGGCTGTTTGAGGATACCAAATGATTTGGACATTTTTATTGTTTGTAATGTGTTGGATGTGGGTGTTGAATTTCAGGTTGCTCTCACAGAACACACCTTGAAATTTTCCTTCATTTTGTTTGGCAATGGGAGAATAATTTATCATAACGTTTAGTTGGACATTTGTTTTTCTGTTCCCAGTGAGTTGTTTCTGAATTCCTTAATTTGATCTCATTCCAGCAGATAATGATACATGGTTTAACACTTGTCCATCTGGTTTAGTGTTTAAGTTTAATATGTTTATTATGCAGACCATACCCATCCTGTGGGAGGTAGTCACCCCATACCCATCCTGAGGGCGGTAGTTACCCCATACCCATCCTGTGGGCGGTAGTCACCCCATACCCATCCTGGGGGCGGTAGTCACCCCATACCCATCCTGTGGGCGGTAGTCACCCCATACCCATCCTGTAGGCGGTAGTCACCCCATACCCATCCTGTGGGCGGTAGTCAAAAGATTACAGAGGTACATAATGGGGTCCAGGGACTGGGCCCCCAAAGTTTTGATAGCTGAACTAGGTACAAAGGTAATGAATCATGTAAGTAAATTTACTTACTGACGTTTATACAGGGCTACAATCATGAACAAATTATAGAGTAATGAGCAATTCACGCGTCCACAACCTGCAAAGTTTAAATCCGCATTTCGTGGTGGCGACTCACCCTCCTAGAGATGCTGGTAACCCAGTGACAGAGAGACCTCTTTAGAATAAAATTGTTGGGGCTTCTAGACACGATAAGGTAGTAATAGTGGGGTATTTTAACGTCAGTGAAATTGACTGGACATTTTAGACCGGTGATTTTGAGTCCAGTGACGTCCTTTAAATAGCTCAAGACTGCTTCTTGAAGCAGTTTGTAACAGAACCTACCAGAGGTAATACTTACTGGTCTGTCAAATAAGGAAACCTTCGTAAATGATTTAGAGATCACTGAAGAGCCTGGCGCAAGTGATCACAGATCTATTACTTTAATATTACCTGAGAGGACGTGAATAAGAATAATACAGTAAATATCCTGAATTTTCGTTCTGCCGATTATAAAAGGCTCATGGAACACCTGTCTAGTCTTGACTGTGGCAATCTACCTAATTATTCTATTGACGATGATCATAAAGTAACGAAGGGATCTGCGTTAATAGCTTATTTCTTAATAATGTACAACTTGCCCAAAATACTGTATATATATTTTCCAGAGATCTCAAATGGATGAATAAGAGACTAAAGTATCTACTAGGAGAGAACATTGAGTAACTGTATTTCGTAAATACAGTGACTCTATCAAACTGTTTTTTTAAATACATTACCTAATAGAATAATAAATTCTCTTGAATGCTCAGTGACTCTTCTGATGACCATATGACGTGTTTCTGCACTACAAATCATTGATTCTTATTTGTGATGAATGGTTTGAAAAACCGACAAGTTGAAGATTGAGACGCTTATGCAACATATGGGAATCTTTATTCAGGAAACGTTTCGCCACACAGTGGCTTCATCAGTCCAGTACAAAGTAGAAAGGCGTAAGGAGAGGAGGAGTTTGAGGTAATCAGTCCCTCAGCCTGGAATCGATGTGTTTAGTCCATCAATCTTGTAGAATGTACAGCATAGGGCCGTAGACGTGGCTTATATACTGTAGTGAGGTGAGGCGAAGCAGGAGGAGGTGAGGTCATAGTGGTACCATCCACTAGTCGAAGTAGGTCTTCGTCCGAAGGTTGGACAAGTGTTGAAGAATTCTTTGTAACAAGATCCCATGATGCTGCAGTGTCTGACAGTTGTGATGAATGGTTTGAAAAACCGACAAGTTGAAGATTGAGACACTTATGCAGCATATGGGAATCTTTATTCAGGAAACGTTTAGCCACACAGTGGCTTCATCAGTCCAATACAAAGTAGAAAGGCGTAAGGAGAGGAGGAGTTTTAGGTAATCAGTCCTACTAGACGAAGACCTACTTCGACTAGTGGATGGTACCACTATGACCCCGCCTCCTCCTGCTTCGCCTCACCTGACTACAGTATATAAGCCACGTCTACGGCCCTATGCTGTACATTCTACAAGATTGATGGACTGAACACATCGACTCCAGGCTGAGGGACTGATTACCTCAAACTACTCCTCTCCTTACACCTTTCTACTTTGTATTGGACTGATGAAGCCACTGTGTGGCGAAACGTTTCCTGAATAAAGATTCCCATATCTTGCATAAGTGTCTCAATCTTCGATTTTAATTTGATTTGTTCTGATTAACAAATTGTATGACTTCCTATAGTATATTGATCATTTTGTTATATTATACATTGTTATGCTACTAATTTCTACAACTATAATGCTTCTTAATTGATATATTCAAATTTCATTGTTAAAATACTCATTTGTACTTCTTTATGTTGTAATTTATTTGCTGTATTTTTACCACTGAATATATCATTGCTTAGATAGTCTTAAGTTAATTTTAAGTCTGACCATAATGCTCTGCATACAAGGGACTTTTGGCTTGTACACTCAACTACTACAATTCCTTGTACAACTGTGTATCATGTCCAAATAAAAATTATTATTATTATTATTATTATTATTATTATTAAGAGACGAATTTATAGGCGCATCAGAGAGGGAGAGGGTAACTTTATTGACCAATATGTTTGTATCAGAAGAAAGGTAAAGAAGAGGATTAGAAAGGCTAAACGCAACTATAAAGTTAATGCAGCTAGAGAATCATAGACAAATTCAAGAGGAGCCTTTCAAGTGTATAGAACAAAGCTCAGGGAAAAAAAAAATTGGACCACTGAGAACTAGGTTTGGAGAGTTTACTGGTAATGAGGAAGAACTATGCTCCATTTTTAATAGTTATTTATTATCAGTTTTCACACAAGAAATCATAGGTGATATAAAAACAATTAATGATTATTCAGGTCCTGAAGACAACAGTGTTACAGTAACAAGACAAATCAAATCATACCCCGGCCGGGATTGAACCCGCGGTCATAGAGTCTCAAAACTCCAGCCCGTCGCGTTAGCCACTAGACCAGCTAGCCACAATAAGATTCATCCAACTAGGTATATTTCTACACCATAGGAAGGTTAGCACAGGCACCTCTGTGACCACAAATGCAAGTTTTTACAGACGAATCTCCAGCTAGCGTGGCCGTGTCATTACGATTTCGTGAGTCAACAAGACAAATGGTTATCAAAGTAGACAAACTAAAACAAAGCCCCGGGGCCCTGATGAACTTAATTGTGATATACGTCAAGACAAGCCAGACTCGGGTCCCAATCTTTCCACGTTCCGTGTAGGTAAAGCTTGCTAATTGACCAATTTTACCTATTCGGGACAACATATATATATATATATATATATATATATATATATATATATATATATATATATATATATATATATATATATATATATATATATATATATATATATTAGGAGTCAGTAGAGACAAAGAACTTTGTCCTTGGAGGCAAAGAGGGGAATGTATGAGAGTATAGTTTTACCAACGCTCTTATATGGGTGTGAAGCATGGGTGATGAATGTTGCAGCGAGGAGAAGGCTGGAGGCAGTGGAGATGTCATGTCTGAGAGCAATGTGTGGTGTGAATATAATGCAGAGAATTCGTAGTTTGGAAGTTAGGAGGAGGTGCGGGATTACCAAAACTGTTGTCCAGAGGGCTGAGGAAGGGTTGTTGAGGTGGTTCGGACATGTAGAGAGAATGGAGCGAAACAGAATGACTTCAAGAGTGTATCAGTCTGTAGTGGAAGGAATGCGGGGTAGGGGTCGGCCTAGGAAAGGTTGGAGGGAGGGGGTAAAGGAGGTTTTGTGTGCGAGGGGCTTGGACTTCCAGCAGGCGTGCGTGAGCGTGTTTGATAGGAGTGAATGGAGACAAATGGTTTTTAATACTTGACGTGCTGTTGGAGTGTGAGCAAAGTAACATTTATGAAGGGGTTCAGGGAAACCGGCAGGCCGGACTTGAGTCCTGGAGATGGGAAGTACAGTGCCTTCACTCTGAAGGAGGGGTGTTAATGTTGCAGTTTAAAAACTGTAGTGTAAAGCACCCTTCTGGCAAGACAGTGATGGAGTGAATGATGGTGAAAGTTTTTCTTTTTCGGGCCACCCTGCCTTGGTGGGAATCGGCCAGTGTGATAATAAAAAAAAATAATAACAACACTGCAACTAGCCGAAGGCTCGAACCCATGCTGTTTTGGCCTGCCTCATGGTGAGCGAAAATCACACCATGCTCTAACCCACAGGACCACCCAATCCTACAAAGATCACGCACCCAGCAGAGTAGAATGAAATTAGCTCTGAGGCACCCACACCATCGAATGTCCTCGGATCACGGTACAACACCTAGCTCTGCTGGGTGAGTCATCTTTGTAGGATTGGGTGGTCCTGTGGGTTAGAGCATCGTGTGATTTTCGCTCACCATGAAGCGGGCCAAAACAACGTGGGTTCGAGCCCTCGGCTAGTCGCAGTGTTGTTATTGATTAAATACCACTCATTCGGGGTTACAATACGATATATTCTGCTTGTGGAGGCTAATGTACCGAACGCGATACCCCGCTGCCTGCAGCTTATCAAAGAGATGTTTTGTGAAGGTCTGCTTATTTTCAGAATTGGCTAGAAATTGGTCTTTCATTAGAACCGCAGTGGTTGAAGGTAAAAACCTTTACCTTTGGTCTCCCTGCACCTTTGGTCTCCTGCACCTTTGGTCTCCTGCACCTTTGGTCTCCTGCACCTTTGGTCTCCTGCACCTTTGGTCTCCTGCACCTTTGGTCTCCTGCACCTTTGGTCTCCTGCACCTTTGGTCTCCCTGCACCTTTGGTCCCCTTGCACCTGTTGTACATCTTGTGTGAGTTTGATCTTTAGTAGATACAGTTTCATAGTGCCTATCAAACGCAATAGTTACCTTTGCCATATTTTCTCAGAACATATTCTACATAAGTTATAAGAACGCCATCAAAATTTTGTTACTGACCCCAGAATAAACCATACAGTAAAGAGTCACCAGTTAGTTTACCATTTTTATTATGTATTGTAAGACTTTCTGTATGTGTTTCCCTCGTGAGTCCTTGTTTATCAAACAAGAAAGCTGGAAACATGCACTATTCATATGAACAGTTCCTGCAGATTAAGACCAATTGTCTGAACACAGTGGAACAGGCGCATGTTGCTTGAGCAACATGCACAGTTTTGATTAATTTCACTAGTGTGTCGTCTATTATACTCTTATCAATATCTTTAACTATATATGAGTTGACATCTCTGTCCATCTTGGATAGATCTGATATTTCAGCAGAACCTTCAGTACAAGAGGGATGTGGGTGGTCTTATTGTTATCTTAGTACCACACTTAGCGCCGCTCCGGGGACAGTAAAAAGTGAGCTTCTGCACAACAGACGGGCAGCACGCGGCAACTACACTCTGGCTGTACCCTTTTCCAGAACATCGCTTCATCTGGGATCATTTATTCCAGGGATGACTCGTGTCTGGAACATATTCGTACAGCACAATGACATCAACGAAATAAAGTCAGTTGACCTAATGAAATCGTTGGCCCACAGATGGTTCCAGCTTCATCCTTTTCCTTATCTGTACATATAATAAAATGGCTTTCGAATGAGCTAACATAGTAACAGCTCTTAGCTTGTAAATAAAGTTAGGAACCATGAACCTAACCTTGTAGAACCCTGTGGAAAAAAAAATCATTGACCACATTTCGAAGACTGTTGTCCTGTTTGAACATATCTAACTGCTCTGCAAATTAAAAATCGTTCTAGGTGTATTCATCGTCTTCTTTAATTCTTGTAGTTGTCATGGTCACACCTTGCTCACTTCTCGTGTAGCAGACACCAGCAAACTCCTGTACTGAGTTGTTTATTCTGATGCATATAGAGCTGTTGTTGTTCAGTCATTCCAAGTCCATGTGTCAACCCACAAAGACCTTGAACACTTCTTATTAGAACTTGTTCATTTATTAAGTCTATCAACAAACCTTTCCAAAAATCTATCATTCCTTCAAATTGCAAAAACAGTAGCAATGGCAGCAAAATGGGAGCATATATTTATGATCTCAGACCAGGCCACGGGGGCTTTTTCCCCCGAAACTCTCTCCAAGTATACTCCAGGTATACTCCAAGAAGAAACTACCAATTTGCAGTTCTTTCTGTTTTAATGTAATTTCTCAAAATCTCCATTATTAGCATATTTTGTAACTATAATCCTGCAGTTCTATATGTTTTCAGTTCATCTGTGAGATTGTTTAGCTTGGACGTGGTTCTTTGGATAACTTTTGAGGGAAAATCCTCAAGAGATTTCTCCAGTTATCAGGGCATCAAACAATGAACGGGCTTCAGTGAAATCGTCACTAGCTCTCTCATCCTGTGAACATAGTGCTTTCCTAGCTAGAATGGTGCTGAGCACAGTGTGCATGATCAGTTAGCCAAGAATGGCCCTTGCAATAGTTTTTCCTGATAGCATGTGCTCCACAGTATTTCCAGGGTATATTGTTTCAAGAATTTCACCCAACCCAGAGCCAGTCATTACAAATCCAGTGTATCCTAGAAAGCTCATCAACGTGTGCAGGCCACCAATTCTAATTTTCTTTAGAAGACTGTTTTGTGGCTCATTATTAATGATTCCTAGAGTTTTAAAGGAAAGAGGCAGATTAAATATGAGAACAAGCGTCTCACCATATCTTCTAGCATGATCAGCAACAAAATACAAAGTTACTAAGATGCATCTTTCATTTGTGGGATCCATATCACTCACTAGAAGGAAGGTAACTAACCTTAGAAGACGTGGAATGTTCCTTAAGACATCCAAGTTTGCAGTAGAGTCAGAGTATTGGCCCCAACCGCATCCCACAAAGTTTGTGACGAGTAAACTTTTTTAGATCTTCAAATGAGATAAACTGTTGCTTCTTTAATCACTGTTGTTGCTTTTGCTGCAGGTGTGACACCTGCAATTACACCCATACCATGAAATATTGAATAAAACTGTCAGGAGCGAAACCAGGTATGCTAGCACCTGCGGATGCTGCAGCTGAACGTTGGAGACACTGTTCCTCTGTCACATTAACATGAAAATCCCCTCCTGATACATTGTGTGAACCAGAAATCTCGATTTGTCTATTTATGTACTTGTACTCCTGACCCTAACTTCACTGGTGTCTGTAAGATCCGAGGACGTACAACCTGCACCCTCGCCTCACCTACTGGAGCCGCTTTCCTCTCCTTTTTTCTCCGGTAACAAATGTAGTTCAGAAGGATTCGCAGAATCTCAGGGCGGTAATTTAGTTTCAGCATCACAAATATCGTCGACTGAAGCGTATATGATAGGCTCGATTACAATATCCTTGATGTTATTTCGAATAGTTTCAGCTCTTATTTTCGTCAGTATCTTCGCACTTTTCCAGCTATTGTACCTATGATTATATCATTTCCTAAATGTTTCTTTATTTTTTCCTTCATAACCCTCACACTGTACGGTTCATCATTTTCTCCAATTTATTTTGCTGCTTGAAGGAACATAATGTGGCTCACTGTCTCCTCGGGATGACTTGCTGGACCACCAGGGCTCTCGCGGAACTGGTTAGCAATTTCTTTGCCATTTCGGAAGTTTGCCATACACTGTTTATGGCAACATGCAGCTGTAGTCTGCAACACGCATCTGCAATGTGGACCTGCAACATGAAGCTGCAACACCCATATGCAACACACATCTGCAACATGCAGATCAGAAACAGACTCCGTCGCCTCATACTTTTCGCTCATTCATCACGTTCTTCATCACACTATTAATAATGAGTGTAAGTCAGATATTCGTACTTGAACACAAACGTTTCTCTTTCTCTGTAATTCTCATTGCCACTGGGGAAAAAAAACTGTCAATTTTAAATGCAAAAGATGTTTCACTTGATCTTAAGAGGCGCGAAGTACAGCTTGCCTCACCAGCTGTTGAGTCTGGTTCACTGTTTCACTTGATCTTAAGAGGCGAGAAGTACAGCTTGCCTCACCAGCTGTTGAGTCTGGTTCACTGTTTCACTTGATCTTAAGAGGCGAGAAGTACAGCTTGCCTCACCAGCTGTTGAGTCTGGTTCACTGTTTCACTTGATCTTAAGAGGCGAGAAGTACAGCTTGCCTCACCAGCTGTTGAGTCTGGTTCACTGAAGCATAATTTAAGATTAACAAATATTACCTTACGTTTCCTAGAACACTATTCAACACTTACCTGAAACTCTGATAATCTACGTTTTTTTACACGTTCTTTCGATTCCCAATATGCATTTTTGAGTCAAAAAGACACCACGTCATCTTCATGAATAATAGCTTAGCAAAGAAAACTTTTCTACCATCCATTGTAGACCACAAAATCATTGACTGGTCAAAATACCTTTAACTCAGAAGCAAAACTAATGTTAGTGCACTAAATAGACCCATAAAAACGTATTTCCACAACATTTAACACATTTCAAGTAAAAATAGTCAATAACGCAGATAAACTTACTCAAAATTACGTAAAAAATTAAGCTTAACTTGCGAAACGTTTGTCCCACAGCAATCTTTTGTACCTCTCTGGAAAGGCAATTTCAATCGGAAAGACTTTTATAATGGACCAAATTCACTTATTTGTGGTATTAAATTGAGTAGAACAGATGGGAAAACTTGAAACTTATTCTCCTTGAGGCGGCCAAATTGTAATGGTGGCCATATTGACTACCACCGCGCTGCCTGACACTGGTTCACACTTCCATATTGACTACCACCGCGCTGCCTGACACTGGTTCACACTTCCATATTGACTACCACCGCGCTGCCTGACACTGGTTCACACTTCCATATTGACTACCACCGCGCTGCCTGACACTGGTTCACACTTCCATATTGACTACCACCGCGCTGCCTGACACTGGTTCACACTTCCATATTGACTACCACCGCGCTGCCTGACACTGGTTCACACTTCCATATTGACTACCACCGCGCTGCCTGACACTGGTTCACACTTCCATATTGACTACCACCGCGCTGCCTGACACTGGTTCACACTTCCATATTGACTACCACCGCGCTGCTTGACACTGGTTCACACTTCCATATTGACTACCACCGCGCTGCCTGACACTGGTTCACACTTCCATATTGACTACCACCGCGCTGCCTGACACTGGTTCACACTTCCATATTGACTACCACCGCGCTGCCTGACACTGGTTCACACTTCCATATTGACTACCACCGCGCTGCCTGACACTGGTTCACACTTCCATATTGACTACCACCGCGCTGCCTGACACTGGTTCACACTTCCATATTGACTACCACCGCGCTGCCTGACACTGGTTCACACTTCCATATTGACTACCACCGCGCTGCCTGACACTGGTTCACACTTCCATATTGACTACCACCGCGCTGCCTGACACTGGTTCACACTTCCATATTGACTACCACCGCGCTGCCTGACACAGGTTCACACTTTCATATTGACTACCACCGCGCTGCCTGACACTGGTTCACACTTTCATATTGACTACCACCGCGCTGCCTGACACTGGTTCACACTTCCATATTGACTACCACCGCGCTGCCTGACACTGGTTCACACTTCCATATTGACTACCACCACGCTGCCTGACACTCGTTCACACTTCCACATTGACTACCACCGCGCTGCCTGACACTGGTTCACACTTCCACATTAACTACCACCGCGCTGCCTGACACTGGTTCACACTTCCATATTGACTACCACCGCGCTGCCTGACACTGGTTCACACTTTCATATTGACTACCACCGCGCTGCCTGACACTGGTTCACACTTCCACATTAACTACCACCGCGCTGCCTGACACTGGTTCACACTTCCATATTGACTACCACCGCGCTGCCTGACACTGGTTCACACTTCCATATTGACTACCACCGCGCTGCCTGACACTGGTTCACACTTCCATATTGAATACCACCGCGCTGCCTGACACTGGTTCACACTTCCATATTGACTACCACCGCGCTGCCTGACACTGGTTCACACTTTCATATTGACTACCACCGCGCTGCCTGACACTGGTTCACACTTCCATATTGACTACCACCGCGCTGCCTGACACTGGTTCACACTTCCATATTGACTACCACCGCGCTGCCTGACACTGGTTCACACTTCCATATTGACTACCACCACGCTGCCTGACACTGGTTCACACTTCCATATTGAATACCACCGCGCTGCCTGACACTGGTTCACACTTCCATATTGACTACCACCGCGCTGCCTGACACTGGTTCACACTTCCATATTGACTACCACCGCGCTGCCTGACACTGGTTCACACTTCCATATTGACTACCACCGCGCTGCCTGACACTGGTTCACACTTCCATATTGACTACCACCGCGCTGCCTGACACTGGTTCACACTTCCATATTGACTACCACCGCGCTGCCTGACACTGGTTCACACTTCCATATTGACTACCACCGCGCTGCCTGACACTGGTTCACACTTCCATATTGACTACCACCGCGCTGCCTGACACTGGTTCACACTTCCATATTGATTACCACCGCGCTGCCTGACACTGGTTCACACTTCCACATTAACTACCACCGCGCTGCCTGACACTGGTTCACACTTCCATATTGACTACCACCGCGCTGCCTGACACTGGTTCACACTTCCATATTGACTACCACCACGCTGCCTGACACTGGTTCACACTTCCATATTGACTACCACCGCGCTGCCTGACACTGGTTCACACTTCCATATTGACTACCACCGCGCTGCCTGACACTGGTTCACACTTTCATATTGACTACCACCGCGCTGCCTGACACAGGTTCACACTTCCATATTGACTACCACCACGCTGCCTGACACTCGTTCACACTTCCATATTGACTACCACCACGCTGCCTGACACTCGTTCACACTTCCATATTGACTACCACCACGCTGCCTGACACAGGTTCACACTTCCATATTGACTACCACCACGCTGCCTGACACTCGTTCACACTTCCATATTGACTACCACCACGCTGCCTGACACTGGTTCACACTTCCATATTGACTACCACCGCGCTGCCTGACACTGGTTCACACTTCCATATTGACTACCACCGCGCTGCCTGACACTGATTCACACTTCCATATTGACTACCACCGCGCTGCCTGACACTGGTTCACACTTCCATATTGACTACCACCGCGCTGCCTGACACTGGTTCACACTTCCATATTGACTACCACCGCGCTGCCTGACACTGGTTCACACTTCCATATTGACTACCACCGCGCTGCCTGACACTGGTTCACACTTCCATCGTCGTTCTGTTGAGAGAAATTCCATTACAATTACCAATAACACCTGGCTGTCTTCAAGAGGGAATTGGACAGTCACCTAAAATCAGTACCTGACCAACCGGGCTGTAGTTCGTACGTCGGTTTTCGTGAGGGTGTTCCGGGGGGGGGGCTTTGACCCCCGGAACAACCTCCAGGTATATTAGCGCTCAGCTGCTGATGCCTCTACCTTATCCATCTTCTTTTTACTCTTCCTATTTTCTAGTTCATAAATAGGGGGTCCATAGACCCAGATTTAAATCTCAGTATTCTTCTGAAAATAATTGTCTTACTATACAACAAGTTAAGAAAAACTGTTCCCAGCAACACCAAGAATATATCAATATTCAGTTTCAATGTTAGATCTCTGAGTAAACACCATGATGACCTCTTAGCACTCCCAGACTCTTTAAATACTAACATAACTTTTATTATTCTCTCTGAAACCTGACTTCAACATCATGACACAACAGACATCTTTAGTTTACCCGGGAACACAACCATTCATAACTGCGGACCTGATCAAACGAGGGAAGGTACTGCAATCAACTACTCTGATGATTTAATATACAATAACTTACCATATACCAGGGTAGGGGTGAACACTAGCATTATATATATTACCTGGAGTTTACCTGGAGAGGGTTTCGGGGGTCAACGCCCATGCGGCCCGGTCTGAGATCAGGCCTCATGGTGGGTGAGGGTCTGATTACCCAGGCTGTTACTGCTGGCCGAACGCAAGCTGATATACGAACCACAGCGCAGTTGGTCAGGTACTGACTTTAGGTGTCTGTCCAGTGCCTTCTTGAAGACAGCCAGAGGTCTATTGCTGGGAGGCAATTGAGCAGTCTTGGGCCCCGGACACTTATTGTGTTGTCTCTCAGTGTACTCGTGGCACCCCTGTTTTTCATCGGGGGTATGTTGCATCTCCTGCTGAGTCCTTTGCTTTCATAGGGAGTGATTTTCGTGTGTAGGTTTAGTACCAATCTCTCCAGGACCTTCCAAGAGTATAATATCATGTATCTCTCTCGCCTGCGTTCGAGGGAATACAGATCAAGGACCTTCAACCGTTCCCAGTAGTTTAGGTACCTTATCGTACTTATGTATGCTGTGAAAGTTCTTTGTACACTCTCCAGGTCTGCAATGTTGCCAGCCTTGAAGGGGGCCGTTAGTGTACAGCAGTATCCCAGCCTAGAGAGCACAAGCGATTTGAAGAGAATCATAATGGGCTTGGCGTCCCTAGTTTTAAAAGTTCTCATTATCCATCCTATCATTTACCTAGTGGATGAGGTAGATACATTGTTATGGTCTTTGAAAGCGCAAATTTTACATCCAGAAACTTTAAAGACCTTAATCACAGTTGGAGCAGTCTGCAGGTTACCTCATACTGATACTCTCACCTCAGTGACTACCTGCAACAAATAATAATTAACAAGCAGCCGCCGCCGCCTGCCTTTTTTAGGGAGCTACCAGGTATACCTGTCGACTTTGGAAATTTAGGAAAGTGGAGGCGGGAGCTGCCATCTATGGCTGTGGGTCCTACGGGTCTGAGGAACGATGACAACAAACACCGTCATCGTTGCACTTCAAGGTACGATGCAGCAGTTCCTGGGAGTAATTGAGCGAAATCAAGAATTCATTAACGTACTCAGTGGGAAAGTTAAAGAATTCAGTGAAAAAATCAAGAAAGTTGTTTGAAGTTAAGTAGCGGTGACGACAGTGAACGTGGAATTGATAATACTAGTGAAGAAGTAAAGATTTCTGGAAAGGAATCACGCACTGGTGAAAGTGGTGAAGAGAGTGATGGGAATGGGGACGAAGATGGGTTTAGTTCTTACGATGATTGAGTCTAGTAATGATGATGGTGAGGTAGATGGGCCAATAGGCCTTCTACAGTGTTCCTCCATTCTTATGTTCTTATGAGTGGGAGGGGCTGGGTTTGATTGGTGTCATGGGGTACGGGAGTTATTTCTTGAGTAGCTTTAGGTAGATGTCGTTTTGATGAGGACCTGCCTCGTATGGGCTAGTAGGCCTTCTGCAGTGTTCCTACATTCTTATGTTCTTATGTTCTTAAATGACAAGCATGCGGAGTATGAGAAGTCTTAGATGAATCAATGGTAGGTTAAACGAGCGTATAGTGAAAGACCCTGAAATATTTAAGACTAATAAAAATAGTGGTGCATATGTTCAAGGGAATTTATAAACTAATAATTTATATTAAAGAACTTGGAAAATAAAATGCAACATGGCTAGCTACAGCAATTCGTTAAAAAACTGCAGCGATATAGCGATCCTTATCACAAAGTTGTCACTGCAAACATTAATATCGTTTGTTTGCAAGAAATTTTTTTCATCTACTAGTAGACCTCCAAGTATAATATCAGATTATAAATGTTATAAGTATAGTATAGTGTAGGGTGTCCCGTAGCTCAGTCACTAGCGCACTCACCTCACACACTGAGGTCCGGGGTTTGAATCTCCTCCGGTACGGCTAGAAAATATTAGGGACGTGTTTCCATTAGATACCTGCTGTCCCTGTTCACCCATCAGTTTAAAATGGATACCTGGGTGTTAGTCGACTGGTGTGGGTCACATCCTAGGTCAAAATTGACCTAATCTGCCCGAAATGCTCAAATTATTTCAAACCTCTCTTGGTGTTGTAAGGAAAAGAATAATTGAGCTTAGGAAAAATGACTGCGAAAAATATGTATAGTGGACTCAGTTAACACACTTATTTGAGCCAAGGATGGAAGGATATTAAGAAAATAACTTGGGAAAAAAAAGGAGTAAACAAATTTCTCTCCTAAATCCATTACGCAAAGTAAATGAACCAATGGTGAATTAGTACAAGTTTCTAGTTAAAACATGTTACCACTACATATCAGGGAAAACCTAGAAAGAATATTAAGTGATAGATGTAATCTTATCTAGTTTATGTTAAACAGCATGGTGAGTATAATACGCTATATAACGAATATGAACTAACGAATATGAACGCTATATAACGAATATGCTGCCCTCGCCAGGGACCCAGCAACTGCCCTCGCCAGGGACCCAGCAACTGCCCTCGCCAGGGACCCAGCAACTGCCCTCGCCAGGGACCCAGCAACTGCCCTCGCCAGGGACCCAGCAACTGCCCTCGCCAGGGACCCAGCAACTGCCCTCGCCAGGGACCCAGCAACTGCCCTCGCCAGGGACCCAGCAACTGCCCTCGCCAGGGACCCAGCAACTGCCCTCGCCAGGGACCCAGCAACTGCCCCTCGCCAGGGACCCAGCAACTGCCCTCGCCAGGGACCCAGCAACTGCCCCTCGCCAGGGACCCAGCAACTGCCCTCGCCAGGGACCCAGCAACTGCCCTCGCCAGGGACCCAGCAACTGCCCTCGCCAGGGACCCAGCAACTGCCCTCTCCAGGGACCCAGCAACTGCCCTCGCCAGGGACCCAGCAACTGCCCTCGCCAGGGACCCAGCAACTGCCCTCGCCAGGGACCCAGCAACTGCCCTCGCCAGGGACCCAGCAACTGCCCTCGCCAGGGACCCAGCAACTGCCCTCGCCAGGGACCCAGCAACTGCCCCAGGGGAGAACGCTAACGCCTCTGACATTAAAATAATAATAATGATTTTTATTACTACAAGTACATGTACAAGGCACACAGGCCTAACTGACATTAATAACATTTAGCTATGTAGTAAGCCGCTTATTATGCAGAGCATCTCGGGCAAATTAATAAGTCAAACCATACCACGGATGGGGTTTGAACCCGCGATCAGAGAGTCTCGAAGCTCCAGACCGTCGCGAGTTCGAACCTCACCCGTGGTATGGTTTGTTTGCAATCGTGTCATTATGATTTCGTGAGTCATGTTAATAGGTCAGTTTTGTCCCCAGGATGCGACCCATACCAGTCAACTAACACCCAGGTACCTATTTTACTGACAGGTGATTGCATGACCCTAGTAGGTTTAGCGTTTTTATTATAATAATAATATGTGAATGCGGACAGCAGGCATCTGAAGGAAACACGTCCTATTGTTTCCACCCGTACCATGGATCGACTCCTGAACCTCAGTGTGTGTGAACTGAGTGCGCTGGCCATCGAGCTACGGTACCTGTTAACCCACTGTAAGAAATGTACAATACGAGTTATCTTATAATATATTTCGTCCCATCTCGTTATCTGTGGGAAATATTTGAAAGGTTGGTACTGAACAGATTACTACACCGAATTTAAAGAATGCAAGTCGATCAATATTAATAGATTCACAAACGGCAAAGATATACCGAATTGTGTGGCAACATTTTTAAATGTACTTGGGGACGCAAGAAACAATGCACGACTCTTCCCGACATTAAAAGTGCTTACGATGTTGCAAGTAGAGAAGACATTTTGGATGAACTGACTAATACAGGCAGTGGTGGTCTACTTTTAGAGCGGATACTCAGCTACATTGTTTCAGAGATAAAAAGGTGAAACAAAAGAAATGAACCTGGCGTTCCCCAAGGCGGTGTGTTAAGCCGTACATTGTTCCGTGTATTATTCAGTGCCACACTTAAGTTTGCACAAGACAACCACAGCTGATAATATTCTTGTGCATACTAAATCGCATCGTGAAATGCAAATCTCACTAAATTATGTACAGACAGCCTGTGATAACCTTGGACTTATAATTTCTGCAGAAAAGACCAAAGTGTTTAACAGACACATTGGTAACCATAAAAGTGGACCATCAAAATTAAAGGTCACTGGCAGGCCTATTATGTGTCCTGTAAATATCTTGGTATTACTGTTCTGTGTAAGTTTATTCATGTATACACAAATACAGTTACACAGATTATCATACATGGCAGCATGTGTGTACAGAACCTAGGATAACCCGAAAAAATCGGACAGAGTGACTTATTTCCACTGGGGTCCTTTTGTTACCGTGTTGTAATACTATAACGGAGATAATATCTTATTATTATACTGTAAAAGAGATATACTAGGAATAAGGTAAACTGAGTGATTTATATTTACATGTTAGCTAAAAATATGAAAAATCATTCTTCTCTCTTTCTGTCGCTTCATTCATTAGGTACCTTTTGGCACTCTTCTTGAACTGGTTCATGCTATGACTGGCTTTGACATGTACAGGCAGTCTGTTCCATTCCTTTATTGTTGTACAATAAAAGGTGTTTGAAGCCTAGCCAATGACTGTGGCTACTACAAAGTTAACATAAGAACATAAGAAAGGAGGAACACTGCAGGAGGCCTGCTGGCTCATACTAGGCAGGTCCTTTACAATTCATCCCACTAACAAAACATTTGCCCAACCCATTTTTCAATGCCACCCAAGAAATAAGCTCTGATGTGCAAGTCCCACTCAAATCCAACCCCTCCCACTCATGTACTTATCCAACCTAGATTTGAAACTACCCAAAGTCCCAGCCTCAATAACCCAACTAGGTAGACTGTTCCACTCATCAACTACCCTATTTCCAAATCAATACTTTCCTATGTCCTTTCTAAATCTAAACTTATCTAATTTAAATCCATTACTGCGGGTTCTCTCTTGGAGAGACATCCTCAAGACCTTATTAATATCCCCTTTATTAATACCTATCTTCCACTTATACACTTCGATCAGGTCTCCCCTCATTCTTCGTCTAACAAGTGAATGTAACTTAAGAGTCTTCAATCTTTCTTCATAAGGGAGATTTCTAATGCTATGTATTAATTTAGTCATCCTACGCTGAATGTTTTCTAACGAATTTATGTCCATTTTGTGCTCTCTCCCCCTAGTACTATGATTGCTGCGGTTCCAAACCTTGACAAAATTGGCAGCAAGATATTCTGGACACTGTGAGCAATTTTATGAACTTGATTTAACTTCAATTGTTTTGCTCTGTCTTCAACATTCAGTATATCAAATTGTTGTAATTCACCCTGGCCTAAATGCTCTCTTGGACCCAGGTCCAGGATGAATCTTACCATTTTGTTCTGGGTGATTTGAAGATAGTCTTTCAGTTTTTGTGTCAAGGCAGAGTACCATGAAGAGCAAGCGTAGTCCAATGACATTACGTAAGGGCTAGACATAGGGTCCTGCGAGCCTCAGCAGGTACACACTGTGCTTGTCTGTAGAGGAACTTCAGTTTGGCAGTCGCTTTCTTTATTACATTATTCCCTGTCAGTTCTTCTGACAAGCTTTGGTCAAAGGGGATTCTCAGATATTTCATTGAGGAAAGTGAAGTGATGGGTTCCCCATTACACCGGACATTAAAATTATTTACCCTCAGTTTATGTTTCGTGCCCGAGAGTATGGCTTCCGTTTCCCGAGGTGTAAGATAGTTTGTTGTCTACTAACCATTTGCTGCAGGACTCCAGTTCCAGTGTTATTACATTAGCTATATGTTGTGGGTCTTTACCTGACGCTAACAGAGCACTGTCATCCGCATACAGTAGGAGTTTGCACTTGATACTGATGAGCATGTCGTTTACATAACATAGGAATAATAAGGGACCCAGAATAATACGTTGGGGAACCCCACATTTTATCGGCAGGGGTTCTGATACTGTTTTATTAATTTTGACAACTTGTTTCCTTAAACTAGTCTACGGAACCTGTGTCGACAGCTTGAGGTTTCTTACATAATATATTGTGGTTGACAGTATCGAAGGCCATTTGCTAGTCTAAGGTTACCATTCCTATGAGGTTCCCTATCGTGAGCCATGAGTGTAGTAAGAGGCGACGAAAATGCCGGAAGCAAGGGGCTAGTAACCCCTTCTCCTGTATATATTACTAAATTTAAAAGGAGAAACTTTCGTTTTTCGTTTTGGGTCTCCCTGCCTCTGGAATACGACCGGTTTGTTGAAAGAAATCTTAGTTAGTTGGGCAGCCATCTTGATACCACAGCTTCTACACCACTTTAATTGACTCCTTGCATTAAGATTTCTAACAAGATTCGCGAGTTTTCTTACAGCTAACAACACATGCAGTATTTCGGATATGTTCTGTCATGGAACTTTTTATGCATATTTACATTATTTTTAACTGATATGTGTAATATTTCGTGTATATTTTAACAGGAAATATAACTAATTAGGATATCATTTTCGACCAAGTTAATCGTTGTATTTTTTTCTAATGTACTCAGAATTGTTTTAACTTAAGAATTTTTCGGTAAAATCCTCATATTCATTAGATTTTAACATCTGGTGTTGATGGTGTGTTTGCTGGGGTTTCTGAGGCTTTCACTGTGTGTCTTATCACATTTTCTTTATCCTTACTCCTTCTCTTTTTATTACATGTTGTGGTGGAAAAGTTCCCTTTACACGACTCAAGAAATCGTAATGACACTGTTGACGGCAGTGAAGGGACTTGAGCTAGAGTTCGTCACGGCCACGCTAGCTGGAAATTCGTCTGTAAAAACTTGCATTTGTTGTCACAGAGGTGCCTGTGCTAACTTTCCTATGGTGTAGAAATATACCTAGTTGGATGAATCTTATTGTGGCTAGCTGGTCTAGTGGCTAACGCGACTGGCTGGAGTTTTGAGACTCTATGACCGCGGGTTCAATCCCGGCCGGGGGTATGGTTCCCTTTACACTCTTGCGAAAGTCTTAGGCGGCCTCCCATAACATTTCATTATCTTCCCCGCCAATGTCTAGCCCTATCTATGGGGTGGGTTGAGGTGGTAAAATAAACTGAGAAATGAATTTTCCATCCATAATGGATGTGTACAAAGGATATAAATTCTTATTTGCTTTAAGAAAGTGTAGAAATCACCTCTACAGCTAATATAAGGACAAAATAGTACCTTTCCACCATGTTAGCTCAGTAATATACTTTTTTCATTATCAATTTCTTGATAATAACCTACCATTATTTTTGTCCTACATTTTTTTACAAATTTCAGATATACCAAAACATATATGGTTTAAAAAATTGACTTATTAATAATGCATTGCAATCCTTCAATTTTAATGCTGATAACACGATTATTAGCTATCAGAATATTGCAATAAATGGCCGATTTATTATTTACATTATCAATTTTCACTTATCAGTGCATTAAATGATGAATCATAATCTTTAAAGAAGACCTTGAAAAACGTTTTTCCGTTAAACATTTTTGAGCCTAATTGGGGCGGCTTAATTAGTAATAAAATGAATCGTCTAAATTTTTAACAATGAAATGCTTAAGGTAATATTTGTTGACAGGTTGTGAGATGTCGATTTTATTCATATTAGATAACTTTTATCTTTTCTGCATATGTTATCTTACGTTAAACTTGGATGTTCTTTGACTGTTATATGTAGTCCCTTTAAATTGTGTAGTCCCTTTAAATTATGTAGTCCCTTTAAATTATGTAGTCCCTTTAAATTATGTAGTCCCTTTAAATTATGTAGTCCCTTTAAATTATGTAGTCCCTTTAAATTATGTAGTCCCTTTAAATTATGTAGTCCCTTTAAATTGTGTAGTCCCTTTAAATTATGTAGTCCCTTTAAATTATGTAATCCCTTTAAATTATGTAGTCTCTTTAAATTATGTAGTCCCTTTAAATTATGTAGTCCCCTTAAATTATGTAGTCCCTTTAAATTATGTAGTCCCTTTAAATTATGTAGTCCCTTTAAATTATGTAGTCCCTTTAAATTACGTAGTCCCTTTAAATTATGTAGTCCCTTTAAATTATGTAGTCCCCTTAAATTATGTAGTCCCTTTAAATTATGTAGTCCCTTTAAATTATGTAGACCCTTTAAATTGTGCAGTCCCTTTAAATTGTGCAGTCCCTTTAAATTGTGTAGTCCCTTTAAATTATGTAGTCCCTTTAAATTGTGTAGTCCCTTTAAATTATGTAGTCCCTTTAAATTATGTAGTCCCTTTAAATTGTGTAGTCCCTTTAAATTATGTAGTCCCTTTAAATTATGTAGACCCTTTAAATTGTGCAGTCCCTTTAAATTATGTAGGCCCTTTAAATTGTGTAGTCCCTTTAAAATATGTAGTCCCTTTAAACTGTGTAGTCCCTTTAAATTATGTAGTCCCTTTAAATTATGTAGTCCCTTTAAACTGTATAGTCCCTTTAAAGTGTGTAGTCCCTTTAAATTATGTAGTCCCTTTAAACTTTATAGTCCCTTTAAAGTGTGTAGTCCATTTAAATTATGTAGTCCCTTTAAACTGTATAGTCCCTTTAAAGTGTGTAGTCCCTTTAAATTATGTAGTCCCTTTAAACTGTATAGTCCCTTTAAAGTGTGTAGTCCCTTTAAATTATGTAGTCCCTTTAAACTGTATAGTCCCTTTAAAGTGTGTAGTCCATTTAAATTATGTAGTCCCTTTAAACTTTATAGTCCCTTTAAACTGTATAGTCCCTTTAAATTATGTAGTCCCTTTAAACTGTATAGTCCCTTTAAAGTGTGTAGTCCCTTTAAATTATGTAGTCCCTTTAAACTGTATAGTCCCTTTAAAATATGTAGTCCCTTTAAATTATGGAAAGAACATTTTTTCATTTTTTACGCATTTTTAGACAATATAAAGAGAATATGTAAAGACTCGTCTTTCAGACATCTTTCAGTTGATATACACTCGTATATCAGTTGATATACTCTCGTATATCAGTTGATATACACTCGTATATCTACTGAATCATGATAAATATTGATTCTTCAATAGTGTCACTGAGAAACGAAAATAGGAATAAAGAGAAAATATTGTCACGACCTTGATCATGAATGACTTTCATGTTGGGTTATTCAAAGATGTTGATTCCCATCTAAGAAATATTAAGGATGAACACTGACATGCCATAAAACATTGTCATGTGTTTAATTAATGCATGACAGTGTTTCATGACAGGAAACATTAGCTTTACTTGAAGTTGCAAGAAAATTAAACTCTGATGTTTCTCAAGGACGATGATATTCTTAGATTTGAAAATTACGATGATATACGTTCTTGGTAATATATAAGTTTATTCTTCATTGACTTTGCACTTAAAACCACTATATAGGCACTTAAAACCACTATATAGGCACTTAAAACCACTATACAGGCCACTATATAGGCACTTAAAACCACTATATAGGCACTTAAAACCACTATATAGGCCACTATATAGGCACTTAAAACCACTATATAGGCACTTAAAACCACTATATAGGCCACTATATAGGCACTTAAAACCACTATATAGGCCTAAAAGAAAAATCAGTATGCATTATAAAAAAAATTCTTATTCCTACAGGATCGCCAAGTTGATAAATGAGACATTTGTGGAAAATTTGATTATCTTTTCTTTGAAAACGTTTCGCC
Organism: Cherax quadricarinatus; assembly: GCF_038502225.1. Classification (NCBI taxonomy): domain Eukaryota; kingdom Metazoa; phylum Arthropoda; class Malacostraca; order Decapoda; family Parastacidae; genus Cherax; species Cherax quadricarinatus. Next base: position 131,009 of record NW_027195285.1, read on the forward strand.
AGCCAATGGCTTCTACGGTCCATTACAGAGAAAGGTGTAAGATGAGGAGGAGATTGAGGGGGTCTGTCCCTCTTTCCTGATGAAATGTTCAGCTCCTTAGTCTGGTACAATGTGAAGCTCAACACTTCTCCAGGTTGAAAGACTAACCACTTCAAAAACTTTTTTCTAAGGTTAATGGACTGGATTACATCATCGCTTCCGCACTTGCTGCCTCTCTGCTTGACTGCAGAAGCCTCTGTGTAGGCAAAACATTTCATTTAATAACGAAGATACCCAACTGTTGCACACGTGTCCTTTTAACGTGTCTTGCAGTAAATGGCACTGTCAGGAGTACTCGTTGCTCCAGTCCTCCCAGTTTTGCTGTTCGCATATTAATCCTGGCCTGTGACATGAATTTGGCCTGTTATTGTCCCTAAGAGGCAGAAAGACAGAGACAAGGACAGAAACACATTCACAAAAGCGACACACACACAAAGACAGACACACTAACAGTGACATACTCAGAGCTACGACAAATGTTTGCCTCTGTCATTACATTAGTCCAGTCAGCCACACACACAAAGACAGACACACTAAAAGTGACATACTCAGAGCTACGACAAATATTTGCTTCTCTCATTACATTAGTCCAGTCAGCCACACACACAAAGACAAGACACACTAACAGTGACATACTCAGAGCTACGACAAATATTTGCTTCTCTCATTACATTAGTCCAGTCAGCCACACACACAAAGACAGACACACTAACAGTGACATACTCAGAGCTACGACAAATATTTGCTTCTCTCATTACATTAGTCCAGTCAGCCACACACACAAAGACAAGACACACTATCAGTGACATACTCAGAGCCACGACAAATATTTGCTTCTCTCATTACATTAGTCCAGTCAGCATAAACATTGCATGCAGTGTTTAATTAAAAACCATTTTCAGTCCATTAAACATCAAAGAACGCTGCCACAGTATCACACTCAGCTAAAGCATAATCTGCTAACGCTGAAGAAATGATTGTTTGGTATTTCCCTACAGTGTCTTATATATCAGTAACACCTCTGCCCTTAAATGCCATCACGTCTAGTCTATATACTTCTTGTTGTAGACTGTGGTACAGTAGAATGATATCAACATCTGTATTATCCGGAATAACAGTTATTTGTTTCCGCTCATTGATTGCACCCATCAAATACTGTATCTACAACTCCTTTTACAAATAATTTCTGGCATTTATTAGTTTTGATGCTTATTTTTAATGCAAATATTTCTTTTCTCAAAATTTCTAAAAATATCTAAATATAATTGTATGTTAGCTCTTTCGGGTATTTCTATATAGTGCTCATTACGTCTGTATTTTATGCAGACGTAATGCAGTACATAAAATTAGTTCTCCATTTAACAGGTTATAGGTTACATCAGAGTTGTATATTCAGTATATTTTATACGAGAAAATTTTGCTTAGCAGCTAAACCATAAGAATAATCAGTGGAGAGGGAGAACTAAAATATTACACTGTTTTGATGATGTAACCAGGTGAGGCGTCATATTAGTAGTGAGCGCAGCAGTCGGGGTCCTGAGATACACCAGTTCCAGCTCATAATAGGAGAACCTCCCTTTTTTCTCAACCCATCATTAAGCATTAATTAACCGACTCATCATTTTTTTGTATGTTATTATACACATTTTTTTCCTATTTCATTACCTGGAAAATGTAATGGTCAGCTACACGTGACAACAGTTACGAGATTTTTCCCTATTCATTGTTTACCAGAGTTGAAAATTTAAAACTGATCCAGTAAGTCTTTATCTTGTAAATTATAGTCTCAAATGTAACCATGTACCTCATATTGTGTCTTGTTTTCCATACATCATGTATAATTTGTAAGAGTTGAAAAAGAGGTTTGCTAATTGGATTCTGAGTGGGCTAATACCAAAAAAAATTCTGCTAACTTATTTTTGGGAGGATCCCAGTACAACATAGTTTTTTTTTAGGCTTTCATAAGTTAACCAAGTCTTCACTAAGACTAAAGACTTTCCATGATTCAAATTGCAAAACTTTTGCCTCCAGAAATAAACCGCATGACTTAAAATACAATTAAAATTCTAAAAAAAAGTTAACTTTAACATTCTACCTCACGATTATAACAGTTACTCATGCACACACACACACACACACACACACACACACACACACTCATACACACACACGCACACACACACAAAGACAGGATGTTCGAGGGAGGGGACACAGAAACAAGAGGCCACAATTGGAAGTTGAAGACACAAATGAGTCAGAGAGATATTAGGAAGTATTTCTTCAGTCATAGAGTTGTAAGGCAGTGGAATATCCTAGAAAATGACGTAGTGGAGGCAGGAACCATACACAGTTTTAAGACGAGGTTTGATAAAGCTCATGGAGCGGGGAGAGAGAGGGCCCAGTAGCAACCGGTGAAGAGGCGGGGCCAGGAGCTAAGACTCGACCCCTGCAACCACAAATAGGTGAGTACACACACACACACACACACACACACACACACACACACACTCACACTCACACACACACACACACACACACACACACACACACACATACCTGGTCAAGCACGTCAAGAAATTAGAGAAAGTGCAAAGGTTTGCAACAAGGCTAGTTCCAGAGCTCAGGGGATTGTCCTACGAAGAAAAGTTGAGAGAAATCGGACTGACGACACTGGAGGACAGGAGGGTCAGGGTACACATGATAACGACATACAAAATACTGCATGGAATGGACAGGGTGGACAGAATCAGGATGTTCCAGAGAGAGGACACAGAAAGAAGGGGATCACACTAGGAAGCGGAAGACTCAGACGAGTCACAGGGATGTTAGGAAGTATTTCTTCAATCACAGAGTAGCCATGAAGTGGAATAGCCTAGCAATAAATAACAAAAAGGCACAATACCGTGACTGGAACGATACACAAATAACCCGCACATAAAAGAGAGAAGCTTACGACGACGTTTCGGTCCAAGTCGGACCGAAACGTCGTCGTAAGCTTCTCTCTTTTATGTGCGGGTTATTTGTGTATAGCCTAGCAAGTGATGTAGTGGAGGCAGGAACCATACATAGCTTTAAGACGAGGTATGACAAAGCTCAGGAAGCAGAGAGTGAGAGGACCTACTAGCGATCAGTGAAGAGGCGGGGCCAGGAGCTGAGTCTCAACCCCTGCAACCACAATTAGATGAGTACACACACACATACACACACACACACACACACACACACACACACACACACACACACACACACACAGATGAGAGTACACAGAGATACACACATACACACATCAACAAGTACCTGTGACAACCAGTAACTAACACAACAGACCAAGAAATGAGTGATGACATTATCATCATCAGAGAAATAAGTTTTAATATCTAACTTTCCCATGTTACTGAATACAAATTGTGCAATAAGCCTTCCATTCTATATTATGAACATTGTCATTATTACTTTAAAAATAAAATATATAAAAAGAGTATCTGAATCGGTACCGGAATAGGTATCTTTATTCTGAGACGTTTCGCCTACACTATAAGCCTACTACAGAAAAGGCAGGTGAAGCAGTAGAGATGTAAAGACTTTCTAATCATTCCCTCAGCCTGGAAAAGAGTTCTGCTGCATAGTTTGGAACAATAAGATGAGGCAACAGAATGTAGAGTTTTCTATTGTCAGGATGAGACAGAAGAAACGTGGCCCACCAGTAGAAGTAAGACTGTAATCAAATTCAACCTTTCTCACTGGTAACTAGTCGAAGATGTTCTCTTCACCAAAATTACGTTGTCATAGTGTGGATTTGATAATAGTATCCTCTCTCAACAAGTTGAAAATATAACTCACGACCAACAGTTAGATATCTTTATTCCTTGAGTCGACGTGTTCAATCCATCAATCTTGAGAAAAGTCGAGCATACCCTTATTGATTGATTGGTCAGGAATGGCTCCCTGACACGGGTCTGAAACTAGTATTCCACAACTGTAACGTACCACAGATGCAGTACCATTCGTAAGATAACTCAGTTTCGGTACTGAATGTAGCATAAGACAGGTACAGTGCCACTTTCAGTATAAAATAGCGTAACATCGTAGTTGTACATCTGTTTCTAACATTTACAAATCATTGTTTTCATATTTCATTCAGATTTTCCCAGTTTATTCTTCTGATCTGAATAAAGTCATTTTAATTTTTAGTGATTACACAGGCATTTCCACAGGTGGTGTAGACGAGTGACTTATTTAAAACGCTGTAAAGACTTTAATCTAAAATAAACATGAGACACAAACATGTATTTTCGTTTACTTTTTAACAAATGTAACTTTGTTACTTGAGAATGATTTATTCAATCGGCCTCAAATCTTCAACGTCTGTGTTATATATCTTAGCCATGATTCATGAATCTCTTCGCATGCTCGAGTGCCGTATACACAATGCTACAGGCTCCTTTATTCGGCTTCAGTATTTCAACACTCGTATATCCTGGCCTGGTGGTTAACGCTCTCGCTTCACACGGTGAGGGCCTGGGTTCGATTCCCAGCCAGAGTAGAAACATTGGACGTGTTTCTTTCCACCTGTTGTCTATGTTCCCCATCAGTAAAATGGGTACCTGGGTGTTAGTCGACTGGTGTGGGTCGCATCCTGGGACACTGACCTAAGGAGGCCTGGTCACAGACCGGGCCGCGGGGGCGTTGACCCCCGGAACTCTCTCCAGATAAACTCTCCAGATATCCAACTTACAGTGGTAGAAACTTTATTATGGGGTGTGTTGATGCCTTTTTTTCCACTTTTATTCACTTTTAATCTAACTTTTTGCATTACTTTGCCTTGATGCTGGTGAAGGACTTTTGATCTAAGAAACAGCAAGTCCAGTCATAAAAAACGATTGTCTCTGCTCCCTCATCCTCCCTCCATCCTCTCCTTCCTTGGATCAAATTTGAATGGAGTGCTGTGGTGCCATTTTACCACTTTTAATGTGCAAAACGTATTGTTGATCATTTTATTTTGTATTATTGCATTACGTACTTGTTCTTGATGATTGTGATGGACTCTTGATCAAAGGAACTAGATAATTGTATCCTTGCTTAGGTCGAAATTGTCGTAGCATAATAGTGATGATCGTTCTGGACTTATTGTATTTTATATCACCTGTGCCACACTACATTCAGTAACTTATGTCAGATATCTTACGTTATCAGTAATTAGCTGTGTTATTACTGCAGCTATGGTACATAACAGTAATTGCTGCATCCATGATTAATATATTAAACCCCAAATGTGATCAAAGTCCTCGTCTCTCTTTTTCTACTTCTAGCTAGACTAAATTACACATAGGCAGCTGTACCGTCTGATAAATTATGAGCCCTTATGCAAGATACGCGAGAACATAAATACCCTAACATTGTTTAAGATTATTACTAAAAAGAGAGTTTCAGCAATCATGAATTCGAGCTAGGGACCATCAGTGCCCCGTCAGCAGCTTTCACTGTGTGGTCTGTCTCTCCCTGCGTAATTCCTCTTCATATATCAATAAATCCATTACTGTGTCTATTCAAATTCACCTGATTATACTGTAATTGAATATTTTAGATTCTTAAATATTTTTCCAGTTAAATAAGGTTAGAGTCTGTACTATAAGTGTGTTAACAAATACACAGTCAATTATGGAGCGGTGTTTCAATATTCAGTACTGTAGGTATGTTAAGATAGTCAGTACTGTAGGTATGTTAAGATACCTACAGTACTGACTGTATCTTAACATACCTACAGTACTGACTATCTTAACATACCTACAGTACTGACTGTATCTTAACATACCTACAGTACTGACTGTATCTTAACATACCTACAGTACTGACTGTATCTTAACATACCTACAGTACTGACTGTATCTTAACATACCTACAGTACTGACTGTATCTTAACATACCTACAGTACTGACTGTATCTTAACATACCTACAGCACTGACTGTATCTTAACATACCTACAGTACTGACTGTATCTTAACATACCTACAGCACTGACTGTATCTTAACATACCTACAGTACTGACTGTATCTTAACATACCTACAGCACTGACTGTATCTTAACATACCTACAGTACTGACTGTATCTTAACATACCTACAGTACTGACTGTATCTTAACATACCTACAGTACTGACTGTATCTTAACATACCTACAGTACTGACTGTATCTTAACATACCTACAGTACTGACTGTATCTTAACATACCTACAGTACTGACTGTATCTTAACATACCTACAGTACTGACTGTATCTTAACATACCTACAGTACTGACTGTATCTTAACATACCTACAGCACTGACTGTATCTTAACATACCTACAGTACTGACTGTATCTTAACATACCTACAGTACTGACTGTATCTTAACATACCTACAGTACTGACTGTATCATAACATAACTACAGTACTGACTGTATCTTAACATAACTACAGTACTGACTGTATCTTAACATACCTACAGCACTGACTGTATCTTAACATACCTACAGTACTGACTGTATCTTAACATACCTACAGTACTGACTGTATCTTAACATACCTACAGTACTGACTGTATCTTAACATACCTACAGTACTGACTGTATCTTAACATACCTACAGTACTGACTGTATCTTAACATACCTACAGTACTGACTGTATCTTAACATACCTACAGTACTGACTGTATCTTAACATACCTACAGTACTGACTGTATCTTAACATACGTACAGTACTGACTGTATCTTAACATACCTAGAGCACTGACTGTATCTTAACATACCTACAGTACTGACTGTATCTTAACATACCTACAGTACTGACTGTATCTTAACATACCTACAGTATTGACTGTATCTTAACATACCTACAGTACTGACTGTATCTTAATATACCTACAGTACTGACTGTATCTTAACATACCTACAGCACTGACTGTATCTTAACATACCTACAGTACTGACTGTATCTTAACATACCTACAGTACTGACTGTATCTTAACATACCTACAGTACTGACTGTATCTTAACATACCTACAGTACTGACTGTATCTTAACATACCTACAGTACTGACTGTATCTTAACATAACTACAGTACTGACTGTATCTTAACATAACTACAGTACTGACTGTATCTTAACATACCTACAGCACTGACTGTATCTTAACATACCTACAGTACTGACTGTATCTTAACATACCTACAGTACTGACTGTATCTTAACATAACTACAGTACTGACTGTATCTTAACATTCCTACAGCACTGACTGTATCTTAACATACCTACAGTACTGACTATCTTAACATACCTACAGTACTGACTGTATCTTAACATACCTACAGTACTGACTGTATCTTAACATACCTACAGTACTGACTGTATCTTAACATACCTACAGTACTGACTGTATCTTAACATACCTACAGTACTGACTGTATCTTAACATAACTACAGTACTGACTGTATCTTAACATACCTACAGCACTGACTGTATCTTAACATACCTACAGTACTGACTGTATCTTAACATACCTACAGTACTGACTGTATCTTAACATACCTACAGTACTGACTGTATCTTAACATACCTACAGTACTGACTGTATCTTAACATACCTACAGTACTGACTGTATCTTAACATACCTACAGTACTGACTGTATCGCAAAGTTTTTTCTTAATACATGCATTACGGTTTACGAGACACTGGATACCTTTCTCGGATAATTGAAGTATCTTATGATATGCAAGGATACCATTTTTCAGATTATCATTATTATTATTATCATTATTGTTATTATAATTATTATTATAGTAATAAAAATGAGTGTGAAACATAAGCCTGTAATTGGTCACACTACACAAGCATATATATACTTACCCCTCTGGGTTTTCTTCTGTTTATTTTCATGTTCTTGCTCTTGTTTATTTCTGCTTATCTCCATGGGGAAGTGGAACAGAATTCTTCCTCCGTAAGCTATGCGTGTCGAAGGAGGCGACTAAATGCCGGGAGCAATAGGCTAGTAGCCCCTTCTCATGTATAAACTACTAAAAATAAGTTAAAGAAAAACTATAAAACTGGGATGTTTGAATGTACGTGGATGTAAGTGCGGATGATAAGAAAGAAATGATTGCTAATGTTATGAATGAAAAGAAGTTGGATGTCCTGGCCCTAAGCGAAACAAAGATGAAGGGGGTAGGGGAGTTTAAATGGGATTACGTGAGGAGAATCTGAGAGAGTTAGAGCTAAGGAAGGGATAGCAATAATGTTGAAGGATCAGTTATGGAGAGAGAAGAGGGAATATAAATATATAAATTCAAGGATTATGTGGTTTAAAATAAGGGTCGGATGTGAAAAGTGGATCATGTGAAAAGTGGATCATAATAAGTGTGCGGATCATAATAAATGTGTATGCATTAAGAGACAAAAGGTTTTTAATACTTGACGTGCAGTTGGAGTGTGAGCAAAGTAACATTTATGAAGGGTTTCAGGGAAAACGGCAAGCCGGACTTGAGTCCTGGAGATGGGAAGTACAGTGACTGCACTCTGAAGGAAGGGTGTTAATGTTGCAGTTTTATAACTGTGGTGTAACGCTCTCCTCTGGCAAGACAGTAATGGAGTGAATGATGAAAGTTTTCCTTTTTTTGGGCCACCTGCCTTGGTGGGCCACCCTGCCTTGGTGGGCCACCTGCCTTGGTGGGCCACCCTGCCTTGGTGGGCCACCTGCCTTGGTGGGAATCGGCCGATGTGTTAAAAAAAATAGGAAAGCAGCTCTTATGTTGCCAGAGAGAAAGATTTACACGAAGATTCTGTATTTCTTGGGCAATAAATTCCATGGTTACAAACATAATTAAAATTGTCTATGAAACATTAAGGGGACGAATTATATTAAGGGAAAATAATTATACAATTATATCAAGGGAATACAATGATATAATTACATTAAGGGAATACAGTGATATATTAAGGGAATACAATGATACAATGCTTTTAGACTAAAGTGTAACTGTGGTGTCCACTCATCAAAACTTAATAATTGTTGCCAAAGATAATTCTGGCATTGATGAAAAATGGGTTATCCACATTAATGTAATTACAGTCTATAAAAAAAGTACTATTTTATGTATGGCAGTGTTTGTAATTTGAATACGTGAACCAAGATAGGCGGAATTTTTGTTAATGAATGAGAGAAACGGGTTAATCTACAGTACATGAAATTGAAAGGAAAAAAATATGAGAAGTTTGACCAAATTGACATCTGAAAATTTAAGAATGTGAGGCAATAGTTTCTTAACAGAAAATACGATAAATCGTTAGAGGTAACTAAACTTGTCTAAATACGCCAGTTTAGCTTATCTGGCACGACATATATGCTATAAGATCACAGTATACAAGTGATATCGCAAGATGCAGGAACAGCCACGGTGAAATGTAAAGTGAACTTTCAAGCGCTTTCTTGATTTCTCACATTGTCAAGGAACTACGAAAATAAAAGAATAGCAGAAGGTTAAACTTTAGGGTTAAACTTTAGCGAGATTAAACTTTAGGGCAAACATACAAACCTGAACGTTATTTAATGATGCGGATGAGGTGGTCAAGGACCTGTCAGACATAACTTATATTCTACCCAAGGCTTAAGATTTTAACTTGTCAAATATATCTTAAAATGTTCCCAAATTTTACTAATTATAAATGGGTCTAATTTTATAATCCTAAACTAATATTCCCATTGATTTGAAAGTTATTTTTAAGAAACTTGATTCTGTTTTATTTTTCTCAACCATTGGTCTGTTGATACAACTTTTTGGGCCTTTTGGAAGTCAATTAGATGGTTAAAATCATTCAAATGAATAAAGAATGCATTAGACTCTTGTCCAATTCTAATGCTATATTTATCTTGTTGTAATCTTAGTTTGACCTTAATATTAAGTTTGACCTTAATATTAAGTTTGACCTTAATATTAAGTTTGGTCTTAATAAACTTGATCACATTGCTTATGGGGAATCTTATAGACAGAGCCGACAGCCTTTTTTGAGGGGAATTTTTAATCAAAAGTTTTTTATTACTGTATCAAGATTTTTAAATACAACTTTAATTTTAAAATTCGTAAGTAGAGAAGGTATATTTCATGGTAATGGAGAACCAACATATTTTTAGTTGAATTAGGTTGTTTGTCGTTTTTCAAATTGTAAAAGGTATTTCTACGATTTTAAAAGATTTATCAGTAAAGTGAAGAACAAAAAGGCGAAAGACCGTGACTGGAACAATACGCAAATAACCCACTACTATTACTACTACAATACCAGTTTTACCTCAGCTACTACTACTACTACTACTACTACTACTACTACTACCACTACTACAACTACTCTTCCCACCTCTCTTGTCGCGTCTCCGCCAGCTTGACTATACAGTATAGTGGCTTATACTCTCCTTTCTGTAAAAGTCACTTTGTAAATAGACCAAGTTGGACCGAAACGTCGTCGTAAGCTAGTCTCTCCTATGTGCGGGTTATTTGTATATCAATTAAATGTTTTGGGTATTTTAGATCATTGAAGATTTTTTGATCTATAAACTTTGGGCTGTAAATACGCAAAGTTCTCAAAACTATTGATGATAATACAGATAGTTCAACTCTATCATGATGTGAAAAATTAGTTCCCTGATAATGTGAAATATCACGAAAGCTCTTGGAAGTTCACTATTCTTTTCACAGTGGTTATCCCTTGCGCTCGCGCGCGCACACACACACACATACACACACACACACACACACACACACACACACACATATATATACATGTATATATATATATTATATGTGTGTGTGTGTGTGTGTGTGTGTGTGTGTGTGTGTGTGTGTGTGTGTGTGTGTGTGTGTGTGTGTGTGTGTGTGTGTCGGATAAGACAATAAGGCTCAAGTTTGTGAACGATATTTTCAGTATAAAAATTCAATATATAGTGACCAGAGATTTCCAGTATCATTTTTAATCAGAAGAATTCACAAACATGTCTTGATTTTTTAGACCTCATGGAACTGTGTGATGGTTTTAACTGTTTCTCTCTGGAAAATTCTCTCCTTAAATAGGCTTTCGGCCTAAGGATGGTTCCTCACTAGGAAAACCTCTTAAAGCCGAGCGGTTTATCTCCATTGTCCCCTCTTCGTCAGGCACCTTTGCTATGTGGACTCCTTTCTCATCATAACTCGGAGAGGGTTTGACGTCCCTGTACTCCAAAACAAGTTCACCCAGGTCGAGTCCTCCATTCAATTCTCACTCAAACAGGAGATGGACGGCATTCACCAGCTCCATGATGCTCTCACAGTCAAATCAAACCAAGTCTACGCTGTAACATCCTCCATGAACCCACCAACTCGATCTGCGCCACTTTCACGCCACGACACCAAGACTGAAAATAGCGGCGTTATAGGCTTTTCCCTGCGTGCTATCCGTAACTCCTTGAAAAATGTTCTTTCCTGGAAAAAGTCTTTTCTAAACTACACTACCCTCGTCATTTCAGCAGAGATTGCAGAAGCTGTGTATATAAGATCATCAGCTCAACTAGACGAGACACCAAGAAAAGAAGATACATAGTCCTCCCTAACATTTCTCTTGTCAGACATGTCTCCAGTATTGTCTCCAGCACCAAATTCCAAGTACCCACCACGGGAAGGAAAATCAGAAGAGAAGTCACAGTTAAATAATTCACAGAATTAATTTGATCAATGTAAGAATATAAGCAAGAACAGGTAAGGTTAAGTTAGATTAGTATACATTAGGTTAGAAGAGTTGACGTAATAACGGTAGAATTACCGATAGTATGTTAGGTAAAAAGACACGTGTGCAATTTCTGTGACATTTTATTGTGGCAACGTGTCGCTCTCCAGGAGTTTGACGAAGCTTGACGAAGCTCCTGAAACCATGTCACATTGTTTTAGAATATGGAACAGGACTCTTCTCCAGGCTGAGGGACTGACAACATCAAATCTACGTCTTCAAGGGTGATGGACTGATTACATCGTCTTCACATCTCTACTGCTCCTGCCTACTTTCTGTACTCGACTGAAGAACCCTACAGTGTAGGCGAAACGTTTTGGATTAAAGATGCATAACTGTTGCCTATGCGTCTTACTTACCAACATAAGAACATACTTAACAGATTCTTCTCAACCTAAAACCACTAACAAAAACATTTACCCAACCCATTGCTACCCAAGGAATAAGCTTTGAAAACATTATTAACTCACGTGCAACTCCTACTCAAATCCAGTCCCTCTCACTCATAACAAGAGATCACTCATAGGCGATCTAAAACACAGCTGAAATGCTCCAAAGTAAACATGAAGATTGTCTTCTCATGTAGATATAACTCAGACGAACACTGCAATAGGCTTACTGACCCAACTGAAGGAGACCCCACGTTTACCACTTAACTTTGTAGATGAATGGTTCAGAGAACCGACATGTTGATAAATTAGACACAAGTGCAACTCTTGGGTATCTTTATTGAGGAAACGTTTCGCCACACAGTGGCTTCATCAGTCCATACAAAGGAGAATCTTGAAGAACAGGAGGAGAATGAGGTAATCAGTCCCTCAACCTTGAGTCGATGTGGTCAGTCCATCAATCTTGAATAGAATACGGCATATGTGCTGAGAAGGAGCTTATAAACCGTTGGCAGGAGAGGTGCAGCAGTCATAGGTCGTGTAACATTTGTTCAATGTTGAAGTAGGTCGTAACCAAGAATTAAGCAAGCGAAGAATTCCCAAGTATTAAGATCCCAAGAAGTTGCAGTGTCCGACAGGTTTGTAGATGAATGGTTCAGAGAACCGACATGTTGATAAATTAGACACAAGTACAACTCTTGGGTATCTTTATTGAGGAAACGTTTCCTCAATAAAGATACCCAAGAGTTGCACATGTGTCTAATTTATCACCACTTGACTTTCCATTTATTGTATTTCCTTAAATATACTTACCCTCCCTCTCCAGCTTCATCTGTTGTGACCTGATGAAGCTCACAGCGAAGTTTTTTTTTTTTTTTTAGACGAAGAATCGCTTATACTGCATTTGTTTCTGTTTGACCAAGATCTCTCGTAAGTTATGCGTCTCAGTTCTGTTAGGTAAAAGGATACAAGTGTAACTAATGTGACAGTTAGTGGCATTAGTTGCAATGGTGTCCTTTTACATAACATATTGTCAGTAATTCTAGCAACATTGTTATTGGTCATTTCTGGTTTCCATGCTTTAGAATTAAGGAGCTAGTTTAAGAGCCCTGAAATTACGACATTAAGAGATGTAGACTGAGAGGAGATATCAAGGCTGTATACAAGGATGTACTGAAGATATCCACCCAACAATATTTAGTAAAAGGACACATGCGGCTAATGTGACATTTTATTGCGGAAACGTGGAAACATTGCCACGATAAAATGTCACAGTAGTTGCAGCTGTGTCCTTTTATCTAACGTTTTGTCGGTAATTTTATCATGCTGCTAGTATTTAGTAAGAAGCAAAATAACTGCTGACAACTTGATAAAAAAGATACATAAATCACATAGCCATGTTTCTTTGTGGAAACTTGTCGCCTGCGCAATAGGCATTTTAAATCGAATACAGAGGTGAATAAATACTGGAGACAGAGGAGGCAATGCAGAGGTAGTTTTGAGGTGTTCACTTCCTCAGTTGAAAAGTGTTCAGACCTTCAATTTGAAAAGTACTCAGTTGCTCGGCCTAAAACAAAGGCATGGAGACAAAGACATTTGCACTAGAGCTGGAAGCGAGGTGCAACCTCTCTGGTGTGCGCAGCGCAGTAGTGCACCTCTGTGAAAGTTGGTCAACGCAAATTGCTGTTTAATGATGGAGTTGCAGAAGATATCTCTGTGCCAAGATACCAGATGGTGGTAGTGACTGTGGTGGTGGTGGTGGTGTTTGTGATTGTGGTGACGGTGGTGGTGGTAATGGTTGTGGTGAAGATAGTGGTAGCACTGAAAGTGGCAGAGGCACTGATAGATGCAGTTATGGTGTAGGTGGCAGTGGTAGTTATGGTTTTAAATGTGGTTGTGGTTGTGGTAGTTGTGGTGGTTGTGGTGATGGTAGTTGTGATAGTGATAGTGTACTACCGCCACTATCATATTAGTTGTGGTGCTAATGATAGTTATATTTGTAATTGTGGTGGTTAGAGCGTTGGTTGTTAGGGTGGTTGAAACAAGGCACTATTTTAGAAAACCTTTCGATTCTGTGATCAAAATGTTTTCTAACAAATATGCCCTAGTGTGTTTGCTCACTTGTCTTTATTAAACCTCTTTCTGTATCATTTAACAAGGTTTATACCGGTGAAGGTGGCGGTGTTTACACTGCAAAGTACGTACTCACATTTCTCACCAAAGTATCTCAGATCTCCCTCTAAAGTTTCTCAGATCTCTACATACGTTTTCAGATCTCTGACTAATGTTCTCAGATATCCCCGCTCAACAAACGTGCTCACATCCCCCTCTAAATAAACGTTGTCACATATCCCGTTAAACAAACGTTATCACATCTCCCGCGAAACATTTTCAGACCTCCAGCACAAAGCTTTCAAGTCTCACGCCAAACAAACGTTTTAAGATGATCCGCAAAAACACGTTTTCAACACTCAGGTAAACGTTCTCAGATCTCAGGCTAAAATACATTTCCTCAGTTCCTCTGTTAAAAAAAACACACACAAGGGGCACAGAATTTCCTGGGAAAGAGCTGTCTGGAAGATAAAATATTACACAGTCTGTTTTGATGTTACTCTGAACCTCTCTATAAAGGCGAAAATTATTTACTACTACTGCCTGGTCGAAAAGAAACATTTCTTCACACACATACACACACACACACACACACACACACACACACACACACACACACACACACACACACACACACACACACACACACACAAACACTGACAGTCTGCCAACACTGACAGTCTCTATCATCTTCCATCACTGACAGTATCATCTGCCGTCACTGACAGTCTATCATCTGCCATCACTGACAGTCTCTCCATCACCTGGATAGGCTGACCGTGTGCATCCTACAGGAAAAAGTAAATGATATATAGAAAGAGCAATAAAAAATGGAGGGAGTGAAGGCCGGTGCCAATACATAGATATAATAAAAGTTCTTCCAAACAGATTGGAAGGGGAACAGTAAAAAAAAAAAAAAATTATACGATCTAGGGAAATGTGTATAATGGCAGGGGAGAGATAACATGAAATAAGAGAGACACCTCTAGCAGAAAAAAGAGCTCAAAGACTGAAAGAGCAAATGAAAATGGTGAATGTGATATTTTGCCCACAATTTTCCATTATGCACACTAGTGGGTAATAAATAAATGCCAGGAGCAAAGGAATCACGAAGAGACAAGGGAGATTTTTTTTTTTTGGGGGGGGGGGCAAAAATTTTTATAAGTAGATCAAGAGGCACAAGAGTGATAAAAGAGACAGTAATGGAAATAGTGACAACAGAGAAGGCAGTCTTTAGGAGAAAACAATACGAGGAAGAAAGAGACAGGTCTCTCATGATCTACGGACTTGAGGCTGACGGTAGATTAAGAAGCAACATGATTGACTTGAGGCTGACGGTGGATCAAAAGCAACATGAGAGGAGAAGCAACATGAGATAATATTGATCATTCAATTCATACGGAAGATGGAAAATATTCAGAAGATTAGGAATTACACTGGGAAAAGCCCCGCTTGATCAAACTAACCGTTTGGCTATAACCCCTTTAAAAAGAACTTGAGACATTTTTCTTATCTGAAGTACAAGCTAGTGTGTATATCTGGACTGAGATAGACTGGAAAAGGAAGGAACTATCGAAGGAGCATGTAAAAAATGCTAGATGCTATAAAAGAAAGGAGGGGGTTAAAAAGATGAGGGAACATCCAAAATCAAGAAATCTTTCAAGGCTCAATCCTATGTTTATCTCTCAGCTAGCCTACTTAAATGAGTATCTTCTTTCACAGAACTACCAATAACTCTTTATCCTATCTACTACTACCCCAATGAAAATAAATCACTTTGTCTGACTTTATTGGGTTATCCTAGGTACCTGATACAAGTTACTATATATGATGATTGTATTTATGTGTACCAGTACCTAAGTAAACTTACCAACAGCTTTCACTCTGGACCCGCCCTATGTGGCAATGAGCACTTTAACCCCAGAAGCCCTTCTCCTACTCTTTACCGATTAGAAACTAATATAGATCCTGGACACCAGAAATCAGAGCTTAATAAGGAAGGTGGTACAGGGTATCATATACAAATACTGAAGAATTATCAAAAGTGAGGAAATGAAAGAATCGATATTAAAGACAAACTAGACATTATAGCTCTCACAAATACAAAACTAACTGAAATGATTAAGGATGCCATTTTCTCAACAGGATTTCAAGTAGTAAGGGAAAAAAAGAAATATTGAAAGTGGAGTTTAAAGAGATGTGTGGAATAAACAGAAAAAGTTGAATGGCAATATGGTGGGGACAATTAAGAAAGGTTCAAAAGCAGAAATAACAGTGACCTACAACCAACTTTAAGTAGTAACTGACCAAGATGACAACATAGCAGTGGTTGACATCGTGACGGAAGCATCAAGAAGCGTTCATGTGGTAAAAGAAAAGCTGTTGATAATGGAAGTTTTCTCAAAATGAGAAATAGACCAGATGAGCTTATATCCACATGGGGAACCAGGGATGCTAAGATGTTGGATGTTGTGATGGAAATCTTTGTGTCAGTTTCTCAAGGACACAGAAGAGAATTGGGGACGAACCAACAAAACTGGATCTAGTATTTATCATGAAGGTATCTAATAAGGACGATTTAGAATGAGAGGCCTCTGGGTGCTAGCATCCTAACAATACCGAATTTCGAACAACTTATGGAAGCAAACAATGAGGGATGCATAGCAGGTGGACATCAGGAGAAATCAGATTACAGAAGACACTTATAATCCTAAACGAAGAACGATGGAAAGCGAACTTCAAAGAAAGTCAGTGAACAGGATGGACTATCTAGCAGGTAAACTGGCAAAACATAATTGGGATCATGGTTCAACCAAAGATGTCTCCACTGATTTTTCTTTATTCTAAAGTGATTAGATTCAATTCATTTAGCTTCTCTTCGCAGGTCGGACCTCTCAGCTCTGGAGGTAGTCGTGCTGCAAATCTCTGGACCTTCTCTGGTTTCCTTAGCTGCTTGATCAGTTGTAGGTTCCTTGCAGGTGCGGCTTACTTAATGGAAGGTCGTGAATACTTCGTACCTAAGTTCCTGAAAGCCTTTCTCAATTATACTATATGTACAAATGCTGGTCATATTGTTGGTTATAAGCGCCTCCAGTGATGTGCTCGGTATTGTGCTTACCCCAGGGTCATTCTCCTATACTTCCGCTTTATTTGTTCTTTAGATGTCAATAACTAAATAAACATTTCTCTAATTGTAGATAAACAATTCAGAGAACCACAAGTTGGTAAATTTGATACATATGCAACACTTGGGTATCTTTAAGGAAACGTGTCGCCACACAGTGGCTTCATCAGTCCAGTACAAAGAAGACTGGTGAGGATCAGGAGTCCTTAAGGAAATCGTATTTCTGTTGTCATTTCCCTGAACATCCCTACAATATTTCCAGGTCTTATAGCAGTCTTGCCATGAATTCTTCAGGTTTTTGCTTATTAGTTTTACATCATACGCAAATAGGACTTTATCTCTTCTGGCATCTCCTTTACGAATAGGAGCAGTACTGGTCACACACTGATCCTTATGGGACCCCAATGGTACCTCGGCCCGTCCTCGATCCTCCTCTCTGGTGGATAAGAATCATGAGGAATAAAAAGGCACAATACTGTAACTGGAACAATACACAAATAACCCGCAATTGGGAAAAATAAACTGATGACGACGTTGTGGTCCGACTTGGTCTGGTTAATGATCCAAGTCGGACCGAAACATCATCAATATCTTATTCCTGTGTGCGGGTTATTTGTGTAGGAATCATAAGCAAGACAAACGAGCCGTCTCCTTTCCATTAGGTATTCTGGAATCTATTATAGTACCATTGTAGCTAGCCTTTCCTCTTCGTGTTTATAGATCAATCTCTGGTGTATTGCACTATCAAATTCATTTTTACGTTTAGGAAATATGCATTCCACCCCAAATCCATCTTCTTTTACGTGCAGATCACAGTGCTGCTGTACGTGCAGATCACAGTGCTGCTGTACGTGCAGATCACAGTGCTGCTGTACGTGCAGATCACAGTGCTGCTGTACGTGCAGATCACAGTGCTGCTGTACGTGCAGATCACAGTGCTCTGGTCATAAGAAACCGGAAAAGAAGAAGCCAGGGGAGACAGTAATGTCAGTGTGGGAGACGCAAGATACCTGCCAGGAGAGACAGTAATGCAAGTGTGGGAGACACAAAATACCTGCCAAGAGAGACAGTAATGCAAGTGTGGGAGACACAAAATACCTGCCAAGAGAGACAGTAATGCAAGTGTGGGAGGCACAACATACCTGCCAGGAGAGCCAGTAATGTCAGTGTGGGAGACACAACATACCTGCCAGGAGAGACAGTAATGTCAGTGTGGGAGACACAACATACCTGCCAGGAGAGACAGTAATGCCAGTGTGGGAGGCACAACATACCTGCCAGCGGAGACAGTCATGCCAGTGTGGGAGACACTACATACCTGCCAGGAGAGACAGTCATGCCAGTGTTGGAGACACAACATACCTGCCAGGAGAGACAGTAATGCCAGTGTGGGAGGCACAACATACCTGTCAGGAGAGACAGTAATATCAGTGTGGGAGACACAACATACGTGCCCAGGAGAGACAGTAATGCCAGTGTAGGAGACACAACATACCTGCCAGGAGAGAGAGTAATGTGAGTGTGGGAGACATCACATACCTGCCAGGAGAGACTGTAATGCCAGTGTGGGAGGCATAACATACCTGCCAGGGGAGACAGTAATGCCAGTGTGGGAGGCACAACATACCTGCCAGGGGAGATAGTAATGCCAGTGTGGGAGACACAAGATACCTGCCAGGAGAGACAGTAATGCCAGTGTGGGAGACACAACATACCTGCCAGGAGAGACAGTAATGCCAGTGTGGGAGACACAACATACCTGCCAGGAGAGACAGTAATGCCAGTGTGGGAGACACAACATACCTGCCAGGAGAGACAGTAATGCCAGTGTGGGAGACACAACATACCTGCCAGGAGAGACAGTAATGCCAGTGTGGGAGACACAAGATACCTGCCAGGAGAGACAGTAATTCCAGTGTGGGAGACACAATATATCTGCCAGGAGAGACAGTAATGCCAGTGTGGGAGACACAGTATATCTGCCAGGAGACAGTAATGCCAGTGTGGGAGACACAAGATACCTGCCAGGAGAGACAGTAATGCCAGTGTGGGAGACACAAGATACCTGCCTGGAGAGACAGTAATGCCAGTGTGGGAGACACAAGATACCTGCCAGGGGAGACAGTAATGCCAGCGTGGGAGACACAAGATACCTGCCAGGAGAGACAGTAATGCCAGTGTGGGAGACACAAGATACCTGCCTGGAGAGACAGTAATGCCAGTGTGGGAGACACAAGATACCTGCCTGGGGAGACAGTAATGCCAGTGTGGGAGACACAAGATACCTGCCTGGAGAGACAGTAATGCCAGTGTGGGAGACAAAAGATACCTGCCAGGAGAGACAGTAATGCCAGTGTGGGAGACAAAAGATACCTGCCTGGAGAGACAGTAATGCCAGTGTGGGAGGCACTACATACCTGCCAGGGGAGACAGTAATGCCAGTGTGGGAGACACTACATACCTGCCAGGGGAGACAGTAATGCCAGTGTGGGAGACACTACATACCTGCCAGGGGAGACAATAATGCCAGTGTGGGAGACACAAAATACCTGCCAGGGGAGACAGTAATGCCAGTGTGGGAGACACAACATACCTGCCAGGGGAGACAGTCATGCCAGTGTGGGAGACACAACATACCTGCCAGGAGAGACAGTCATGCCAGTGTGGGAGACACAACATACCTGCCAGGAGAGACAGTCATGCCAGTGTGGGAGACACAACATACCTGCCAGGAGAGACAGTAATGCCAGTGTGGGAGACACTACATACCTGCCAGGGGAGACAGTAATGCCAGTGTGGGAGACACAACATACCTGCCAGGGGAGACAGTAATGCCAGTGTGGGAGGCACAACATACCTGCCAGGGGAGACAGTAATGCCAGTGTGGGAGGCACAACAATAATGCCAGTGTGGGAGACACAACATACCTGCCAGGAGAGACAGTAATGCCAGTGTGGGAGACACTACATACCTGCCAGGGGAGACAGTAATGCCAGTGTGGGAGACACTACATACCTGCCAGGGGAGACAGTAATGCCAGTGTGGGAGACACTACATACCTGCCAGGGGAGACAGTAATGCCAGTGTGGGAGACACTACATACCTGCCAGGGGAGACAGTAATGCCAGTGTGGGAGACACAACATACCTGCCAGGGGAGACAGTAATGCCAGTGTGGGAGACACAACATACCTGCCAGGGGAGACAGTAATGCCAGTGTGGGAGACACAACATACCTGCCAGGAGAGACAGTAATGCCAGTGTGGGAGACACTACATACCTGCCAGGGGAGACAGTCATGCCAGTGTGGGAGACACTACATACCTGCCAGGGGAGACAGTCATGCCAGTGTGGGAGACACTACATACCTGCCAGGGGAGACAGTAATGCCAGTGTGGGAGACACAACATACCTGCCAGGAGAGACAGTAATGCCAGTGTGGGAGACACAACATACCTGCCAGGGGAGACAGTAATGCCAGTGTGGGAGACACAACATACCTGCCAGGGGAGACAGTCATGCCAGTGTGGGAGACACTACATACCTGCCAGGGGAGACAGTCATGCCAGTGTGGGAGACACAACATACCTGCCAGGAGAGACAGTCATGCCAGTGTGGGAGACACAACATACCTGCCAGGAGAGACAATAATGCCAGTGTGGGAGACACAACATACCTGCCAGGAGAGACAATAATGCCAGTGTGGGAGACACAACATACCTGCCAGGAGAGACAGTCATGCCAGTGTGGGAGACACAACATACCTGCCAGGAGAGACAGTCATGCCAGTGTGGGAGACACAACATACCTGCCAGGAGAGACAGTCATGCCAGTGTGGGAGACACAACATACCTGCCAGGAGAGACAGTCATGCCAGTGTGGGAGACACAACATACCTGCCAGGGGAGACAGTCATGCCAGTGTGGGAGACACAACATACCTGCCAGGGGAGACAGTAATGCCAGTGTGGGAGACACAACATACCTGCCAGGGGAGACAGTCATGCCAGTGTGGGAGACACAACATACCTGCCAGGGGAGACAGTCATGCCAGTGTGGGAGACACAACATACCTGCCAGGAGAGACAGTCATGCCAGTGTGGGAGACACTACATACCTGCCAGGGGAGACAGTCATGCCAGTGTGGGAGACACTACATACCTGCCAGGGGAGACAGTCATGCCAGTGTGGGAGACACTACATACCTGCCAGGGGAGACAGTCATGCCAGTGTGGGAGACACAACATACCTGCCAGGGGAGACAGTCATGCCAGTGTGGGAGACACTACATACCTGCCAGGGGAGACAGTCATGCCAGTGTGGGAGACACAACATACCTGCCAGGGGAGACAGTCATGCCAGTGTGGGAGACACTACATACCTGCCAGGGGAGACAGTCATGCCAGTGTGGGAGACACTACATACCTGCCAGGGGAGACAGTCATGCCAGTGTGGGAGACACTACATACCTGCCAGGGGAGACAGTCATGCCAGTGTGGGAGACACTACATACCTGCCAGGGGAGACAGTCATGCCAGTGTGGGAGACACTACATACCTGCCAGGGGAGACAGTCATGCCAGTGTGGGAGACACTACATACCTGCCAGGGGAGACAGTCATGCCAGTGTGGGAGACACAACATACCTGCCAGGGGAGACAGTCATGCCAGTGTGGGAGACACAACATACCTGCCAGGGGAGACAGTCATGCCAGTGTGGGAGACACTGTTGTGGGTAAGTTTGAAGTGCTTGCAGTAACTAGCAGTGTTAAACCTTTACTTCAATTTAACAACAGAGCAAGCACGTCAACACAGCAAGCACGTCAACACAGCAGGCATGTCAACACAGCAGGCACGTCAGCACAGCAAGCACGTCAACACAGCAAGCACGTCAACACAGCAGGCACGTCAGCACAGCAAGCACGTCAACACAGCAAGCACGTCAACACAGCAAGCACGTCAACACAGCAGGCACGTCAGCACAGCAAGCACGTCAACACAGCAAGCACGTCAACACAGCAAGCACGTCAACACAGCAAGCACGTCAACACAGCAAGCACGTCACCGTGAAAGAGCGACAAAGTATTACGCAAAAACGGAGCAACAACACGCAACAACAGCTGAATAACTTACAAGTGCAGTAATGTGGCATGCAAAGAGCACGTAACCTTTATTCGTCGCATGTACACATGTACACACCCTCACTTAAGGGCTATCTCCCCCAACCAGCGAACCAGGTACTAAATGTTGACGATGGGGCCCCGTCGTTCAATCAGTACCCAGGTTCCAGCCGATGAGAAGATGGTTTTGGCAATCGCAGAGGTGATGTGGGTACCACTCACCTGTCTGCCCTTGTCAGCCCCATTCCAGAGCTGGTTGAAGCACGGTCTGCTCTCTAGTGGCTTCTATTTTGACTTGCTTACCGTGGAGTGCACTAATACCTATTGTTGTACATAGTGTATATAGTGTACATACTTCTGTTCTAAACTGGCGAAGGATAATGCAAGTCAAAAGCTTTTCTGTTGTGTTTATTTCGCTGCCTTTACACACAGGATAACAGGCCTTTGGGACTCCTGGGTTGTAATAGGTAACAAAAGAAAAGTACAGTAACTTCCAATAACAGCATACTAACACATACACAAGTGAAAGTTTGTGTATGCAATAATTTCGCAAAAATCATTCTGAACCTAACGGAAAAAAAATGTATTTCATTGTGTTTGTTTATTATTAAATTATTGTAAACTTATCTAAAACATTTTTAGTTAAATTAGGCTAAATCAAATTAAATTAAATTAAAGGTTAGGTAAGTTTTCTAAGGTTCTTTTAGAACAAAGTTATTAGTTTTTACATTAACATAAATGAAAAAAAATATATCTTTAAACGCACAGAGAAAATATAAGAAAGGACTCAATTTTACATGAGGTCTTGTTAACAGACCAGTTTCACCCATTCGGATATTGGGATATTGGCAGTTTGGAAGAGTATCTAATATTACTTCATATATGCTTCTAAACTGTTGTGTCTGAGCGCCTCTGCAAAGACAGTGATTATGTGTGAGTGAGGTGAAAGTGTTGAATGATGATGAAAGTATTTCCTTTTTGGGGATTTTTTTCATATTATGATAACGTGGGTGGCACCAGCGAGATGCCACTGACGTGTTATTCCCGAGTAGGAATAACCCCACCATGGTTACTGTCAGGGAGGCTGGAGTGGGAATAACCCCACCATGGTTACTGTCAGGGAGGCTGGAGTGGGAATAACACCACCATGGTTACTGTCAGGGAGGCTGGAGTGGGAATAACACCACCATGGTTACTGTCAGGGAGGCTGGAGTGGGAATAACACCACCATGGTTACTGTCAGGGAGGCTGGAGTGGGAATAACACCACCATGGTTACTGTCAGGGAGGCTGGAGTGGGAATAACACCACCATGGTTACTGTCAGGGAGGCTGGAGTGGGAATAACACCACCATGGTTACTGTCAGGGAGGCTGGAGTGGGAATAACACCACCATGGTTACTGTCAGGGAGGCTGGAGTGGGAATAACACCACCATGGCTACTGTCAGGGAGGCTGGAGTGGGAATAACACCACCATGGCTACTGTCAGGGAGGCTGGAGTGGGAATAACACCACCATGGCTACTGTCAGGGAGGCTGGAGTGGGAATAACACCACCATGGCTACTGTCAGGGAGGCTGGAGTGGGAATAACACCACCATGGCTACTGTCAGGGAGGCTGGAGTGGGAATAACACCACCATGGCTACTGTCAGGGAGGCTGGAGTGGGAATAACACCACCATGGCTACTGTCAGGGAGGCTGGAGTGGGAATAACACCACCATGGCTACTGTCAGGGAGGCTGGAGTGGGAATAACACCACCATGGCTACTGTCAGGGAGGCTGGAGTGGGAATAACACCACCATGGCTACTGTCAGGGAGGCTGGAGTGGGAATAACACCACCATGGCTACTGTCAGGGAGGCTGGAGTGGGAATAACACCACCGATGCTACTGTCAGGGAGGCTGGAGTGGGAATAACACCACCATGGCTACTGTCAGGGAGGCTGGAGTGGGAATAACACCACCGATGCTACTGTCAGGGAGGCTGGAGTGGGAATAACACCACCATGGCTACTGTCAGGGAGGCTGGAGTGGGAATAACACCACCATGGCTACTGTCAGGGAGGCTGGAGTGGGAATAACACCACCATGGCTACTGTCAGGGAGGCTGGAGTGGGAATAACACCACCGATGCTACTGTCAGGGAGGCTGGAGTGGGAATAACACCACCGATGCTACTGTCAGGGAGGCTGGAGTGGGAATAACACCACCTATGCTACTGTCAGGGAGGCTGGAGTGGGAATAACACCACCGATGCTACTGTCAGGGAGGCTGGAGTGGGAATAACACCACCGATGCTACTGTCAGGGAGGCTGGAGTGGGAATAACACCACCATGGCTACTGTCAGGGAGGCTGGAGTGGGAATAACACCACCGATGCTACTGTCAGGGAGGCTGGAGTGGGAATAACACCACCGATGCTACTGTCAGGGAGGCTGGAGTGGGAATAACACCACCGAGGCTACTGTCAGGGAGGCTGGAGTGGGAATAACACCACCGATGCTACTGTCAGGGAGGCTGGAGTGGGAATAACACCACCGATGCTACTGTCAGGGAGGCTGGAGTGGGAATAACACCACCGATGCTACTGTCAGGGAGGCTGGAGTGGGAATAACACCACCGATGCTACTGTCAGGGAGGCTGGAGTGGGAATAACACCACCGATGCTACTGTCAGGGAGGCTGGAGTGGGAATAACACCACCGATGCTACTGTCAGGGAGGCTGGAGTGGGAATAACACCACCGATGCTACTGTCAGGGAGGCTGGAGTGGGAATAACACCACCGATGCTACTGTCAGGGAGGCTGGAGTGGGAATAACACCACCGATGCTACTGTCAGGGAGGCTGGAGTGGGAATAACACCACCGATGCTACTGTCAGGGAGGCTGGAGTGGGAATAACACCACCGATGCTACTGTCAGGGAGGCTGGAGTGGGAATAACACCACCGATGCTACTGTCAGGGAGGCTGGAGTGGGAATAACACCACCGATGCTACTGTCAGGGAGGCTGGAGTGGGAATAACACCACCGATGCTACTGTCAGGGAGGCTGGAGTGGGAATAACACCACCGATGCTACTGTCAGGGAGGCTGGAGTGGGAATAACACCACCGATGCTACTGTCAGGGAGGCTGGAGTGGGAATAACACCACCGATGCTACTGTCAGGGAGGCTGGAGTGGGAATAACACCACCGATGCTACTGTCAGGGAGGCTGGAGTGGGAATAACACCACCGATGCTACTGTCAGGGAGGCTGGAGTGGGAATAACACCACCGATGCTACTGTCAGGGAGGCTGGAGTGGGAATAACACCACCGATGCTACTGTCAGGGAGGCTGGAGTGGGAATAACACCACCGATGCTACTGTCAGGGAGGCTGGAGTGGGAATAACACCACCGATGCTACTGTCAGGGAGGCTGGAGTGGGAATAACACCACCGATGCTACTGTCAGGGAGGCTGGAGTGGGAATAACACCACCGATGCTACTGTCAGGGAGGCTGGAGTGGGAATAACACCACCGATGCTACTGTCAGGGAGGCTGGAGTGGGAATAACACCACCGATGCTACTGTCAGGGAGGCTGGAGTGGGAATAACACCACCGATGCTACTGTCAGGGAGGCTGGAGTGGGAATAACACCACCGATGCTACTGTCAGGGAGGCTGGAGTGGGAATAACACCACCGATGCTACTGTCAGGGAGGCTGGAGTGGGAATAACACCACCGATGCTACTGTCAGGGAGGCTGGAGTGGGAATAACACCACCGATGCTACTGTCAGGGAGGCTGGAGTGGGAATAACACCACCGATGCTACTGTCAGGGAGGCTGGAGTGGGAATAACACCACCGATGCTACTGTCAGGGAGGCTGGAGTGGGAATAACACCACCGATGCTACTGTCAGGGAGGCTGGAGTGGGAATAACACCACCGATGCTACTGTCAGGGAGGCTGGAGTGGGAATAACACCACCGATGCTACTGTCAGGGAGGCTGGAGTGGGAATAACACCACCGATGCTACTGTCAGGGAGGCTGGAGTGGGAATAACACCACCGATGCTACTGTCAGGGAGGCTGGAGTGGGAATAACACCACCGATGCTACTGTCAGGGAGGCTGGAGTGGGAATAACACCACCGATGCTACTGTCAGGGAGGCTGGAGTGGGAATAACACCACCGATGCTACTGTCAGGGAGGCTGGAGTGGGAATAACACCACCGATGCTACTGTCAGGGAGGCTGGAGTGGGAATAACACCACCGATGCTACTGTCAGGGAGGCTGGAGTGGGAATAACACCACCGATGCTACTGTCAGGGAGGCTGGAGTGGGAATAACACCACCGATGCTACTGTCAGGGAGGCTGGAGTGGGAATAACACCACCGATGCTACTGTCAGGGAGGCTGGAGTGGGAATAACACCACCGATGCTACTGTCAGGGAGGCTGGAGTGGGAATAACACCACCGATGCTACTGTCAGGGAGGCTGGAGTGGGAATAACACCACCGATGCTACTGTCAGGGAGGCTGGAGTGGGAATAACACCACCGATGCTACTGTCAGGGAGGCTGGAGTGGGAATAACACCACCGATGCTACTGTCAGGGAGGCTGGAGTGGGAATAACACCACCGATGCTACTGTCAGGGAGGCTGGTTGACGCTTTTGAATCCAAATCATGAATAATAACAATAATAATTAATAATAATAACATAAATAATAATAATTAATAACATAATAATAATAATAATAATATATTATAATGAATTATAATATATTTGCGACCACTGTCAGCCTCAGAGTTATCTCTGAGTTACCAGACCTTGCCACGTGGAGGCCAGTGGTTCGTCTTTAAGGTCCCCCCCCCCTCCCCTCGCCTTCCCCAGGTTCATGTGTCCAGGAATTCATCCGTGGGCCCCCGGATGTCTCCCCTTCCTCATTTCCCTAAGGTCAGCCTCGCCTCTCTTTCTCTCTCTGCCTTCCAGCCTCAGCCTTCCCCAGGTTCATGTATCCAGGAATCCATCTGTCTGCCTCCGGATGTTTTCCCTTCCTCACTTCCCTAAGGTCAGCCTCACCAACCTGTTTTCTTGCTGTCCCCAGGTTCATGTATCCAGGAATCCTTCCGTCTACCGCCGGATATCTTCCCTTCCCCACTTACCCAAGGTCAGCCTCAACTGCATGTATTCTTGCCTTGCCAAGGTTCATGTATCCAGGGATCCATCCGTTCGCTCCCAGATGTCTCCCCTTCCCCACTTACCCAAGGTCAGCCTCAACGACAACCTTCCTCAAGTTCATGTATCCAGGAATCCATCCGCTCGCTCCGGATGTCTTCCCTTCCCCATTTCCCTAAGGTCGGCGGTGCCTTCCCCGGATCAGTGTCTCCAGGAATCCACTTATGTCACCTCAGGTGAACTCCCTTCCCCACTTCCCCAAGGTCAGCGGTATTCTTGCCGTCCGCAGGATCATGTATCCAGGAATCCTTCCGTCTACCGCCGGATATCTTCCCTTCCCCACTTACCCAAGGTCAGCCTCAACTGCATGTATTCTTGCCTTGCTCAGGTTCATGTATCCAGGAATCCATCCGCTCGCTCCGGATGTCTCCCCTTCCCCACTTACCCAAGGTCAGCCTCAACAACAACCTTCCTCAAGTTCATGTATCCAGGAATCCATCCGCTCGCTCCGGATGTCTTCCCTTCCCCATTTCCCTAAGGTCGGCGGTGCCTTCCCCGGATCAGTGTCTCCAGGAGTCCACTTATGTCACCTGAGTGGACTCCCTTTCCCACTTCCCCAAGGTCAGCGGTATTCTTGCCATTCCCAGGATCATGTATCCAGGAATCCTTCCGTCTACCGCCGGATATCTTCCCTTCCCCACTTACCCAAGGTCAGCCTCAACTGCATGTATTCTTGCCTTGCTCAGGTTCATGTATCCAGGAATCCATCCGCTCGCTCCGGATGTCTCCCCTTCCCCACTTACCCAAGGTCAGCCTCAACAACAACCTTCCTCAAGTTCATGTATCCAGGAATCCATCCGCTCGCTCCGGATGTCTTCCCTTCCCTTCCAGGAGTCCACTTGTGTCACCTGAGTGGACTCCCTTCCCCACTTCCCCAGAGTCAGCGGTGCCTTCCCCGGATCAGTGTCTCCAGGAGTCCACTTGTGTCACCTGAGTGGACTCCCTTCCCCACTTCCCCAGAGTCAGCGGTGCCTTCCCCGGATCAGTGTCTCCAGGAGTCCACTAGTGTCACCTCAGGTGGACTCCCTTCCCCACTTCCCCAGAGTCAGCGGTTGCCACCTTCAGTGACCTCGCTGCATGGAAACTTGGTCTTGTCTAGCTGGTCTACGGTAGAGACTGTCCAGGTGGGTGGAATTACTGGAGGTGACACACACAGAAAACTGCGTCCAGTAATTACACCCACCAAGACAGCCGCGACCGTAGGTCAGCTAGACGCCACCAAGCTGCCTCACAGTTCCGCCACCTCCGAGAGGCTAATTAACGTAAATTTTGGAAATCCTTTTATGTTACACTATGAAAATATACTGAGAACAAGTTGTTTTTTTACTTATTTAGCTGTTTAAAAGTATTTGTGAGTGTTTTATTATTGCAGATGAATACCCAAATGTTGGTTAATTTGTCCACCACCATCATAACTATGTTAAATATTACACTGCTTTCATTTTTGTTTATTTATCCGTCTTTTACATTTGGCACTGAAAGCCTAACAAGCGCAGAAATTGTTTGCATACACATATATAAGTATTTTCACAAATATTTATACGTTTAAACACATTCACCTTACTCATACATCATTATACATACACTTGCATGCATAAAAAATCACACACAATCCCATGTACTACAAATACGCACACAACAATGTACACAGTTATCTGCTATCACTATAATATGTCTGAGATCACACATACATGCACACAAACATATCACTCCAAAGCCCATCCCACGAACACTTATGTACACATACATGTGTACACATTCTCATAGACATACATGTACTCGTCCACATGATTAAACAATGTAGCAGAGACAATATATGGGAAATTTAGATATGAGTATTTGCTTCAATATTCAGAATATATAAGACAAAAAAATGTTGGTTTACAGTAATTTGAGAACATTGTTTGTGTAACTTGTGAATATTTAAAGATGTGACAGCTGTACCACGGAACTGTGCTGACAGCAGAGTCAGCCAGACTGACAGCAGAGTCAGCCAAGCTGACAGCTGTACCACGGAACTGTGCTCTTCTTTACTCTGAATTATTATGTAGATCATACAAGTTTTTTTTGATGTTTACTTTTCACTTTCATCTACACATATACATCACTACAAACACACATATATACATACATGTGTACACATATACATCACTACAAACACACATATATACATACATGTGTACACATACACATCACTACAAACACACTACAAACACACACGTATACATACATGTGTACACATACATCACTACTACCAACACACATATATACATACATGTGTACACATACTCATCACTAACACTATATACATACATGTGTACACATACACACACACACACGCACATATATACGTGTGTACACATACACATCACTACCAACACACTTATATACATACATGTGTACACATAACACTACTACCAACACATATATACATACATGTGTACACATATACATCACTACAAACACACATATATACATACATGTGTACACACATACATCACTACAAACACACTACTACCAACACACATATATACATACATGTGTACACACATACATCACTACAAACACACTACTACCAACACACATATATACATACATGTGTACACACATACATCACTACAAACACACTACTACCAACACACATATATACATACATGTGTACACACATACATCACTACAAACACACTACTACCAACACACATATATACATACATATGTACACACATCACTACCAACACACATATATACATACATGTGTACACACATCACTACCAACACACATATATACATACATGTGTACACACATACATCACTACAAACACACTACTACCAACACACATATATACATACATGTGTACACACATACATCACTACAAACACACTACTACCAACACACATATATACATACATGTGTACACACATACATCACTACAAACACACTACTACCAACACACATATATACATACATATGTACACGTTATCATAGACATATCAACACTCTCCCTCACCATTGTTTAATTAAAATTAATATTGTATAAATTGTGTATGAGAATTTAGATAATTTTTGTTTATATCATTTAAATTTTCTCTAAGAAAGTGCAATAAGGGTTATAATTTTTTGATGAAATAATGTGGTAAAAGATGTAAATATGT
This sequence comes from Cherax quadricarinatus, assembly GCF_038502225.1. Lineage (NCBI taxonomy): Eukaryota > Metazoa > Arthropoda > Malacostraca > Decapoda > Parastacidae > Cherax > Cherax quadricarinatus. The sequence continues at coordinate 161,964 of NW_027195285.1, forward strand.
GAAGAAATTACTAACTTGAGAGACTTGTGGTTAAGATAAAGAAGATATTCAGAAGAATAAACACTTTGTTTAAGTAGAATTAATTATTAAATAACTTTCTCAATTCTCATACTTACACTTCTCTCACCTCTTTATTAATGACTTAAAAAAACATTCACCACAACAGACAAAAAATAAAAACTTTCCCTGATGAAAAAAAAAAAAACACTCGACTTGGATGATTCGATCTGTTGACAATAAGAATTTTGGCGGTGGCTGCCACGACCTGGCCAGTACGACTGTGTGTTGCCACAACCTGGCCAGTACGACTGTGTGTTGCCACAACCTGGCCAGTACGACTGTGTGTTGCCACAACCTGGCCAGTACGACTGTGTGTTGCCACAACCTGGCCAGTACGACTGTGTGTTGCCACAACCTGGCCAGTACGACTGTGTGTTGCCACAACCTGGCCAGTACGACTGTGTGTTGCCACAACCTGGCCAGTACGACTGTGTGTTGCCACAACCTGGCCAGTACGACTGTGTGTTGCCACAACCTGGCCAGTACGACTGTGTGTTGCCACAACCTGGCCAGTACGACTGTGTGTTGCCACAACCTGGCCAGTACGACTGTGTGTTGCCACAACCTGGCCAGTACGACTGTGTGTTGCCACAACCTGGCCAGTACGACTGTGTGTTGCCACAACCTGGCCAGTACGACTGTGTGTTGCCACAACCTGGCCAGTACGACTGTGTGTTGCCACAACCTGGCCAGTACGACTGTGTGTTGCCACAACCTGGCCAGTACGACTGTGTGTTGCCACAACCTGGCCAGTACGACTGTGTGTTGCCACAACCTGGCCAGTACGACTGTGTGTTGCCACAACCTGGCCAGTACGACTGTGTGTTGCCACAACCTGGCCAGTACGACTGTGTGTTGCCACAACCTGGCCAGTACGACTGTGTGTTGCCACAACCTGGCCAGTACGACTGTGTGTTGCCACAACCTGGCCAGTACGACTGTGTGTTGCCACAACCTGGCCAGTACGACTGTGTGTTGCCACAACCTGGCCAGTACGACTGTGTGTTGCCACAACCTGGCCAGTACGACTGTGTGTTGCCACAACCTGGCCAGTACGACTGTGTGTTGCCACAACCTGGCCAGTACGACTGTGTGTTGCCACAACCTGGCCAGTACGACTGTGTGTTGCCACAACCTGGCCAGTACGACTGTGTGTTGCCACAACCTGGCCAGTACGACTGTGTGTTGCCACAACCTGGCCAGTACGACTGTGTTGCCACAACCTGGCCAGTACGACTGTGTTGCCACAACCTGGCCAGTACGACTGTGTGTTGCCACAACCTGGCCAGTACGACTGTGTGTTGCCACAACCTGGCCAGTACGACTGTGTGTTGCCACAACCTGGCCAGTACGACTGTGTGTTGCCACAACCTGGCCAGTACGACTGTGTGTTGCCACAACCTGGCCAGTACGACTGTGTGTTGCCACAACCTGGCCAGTACGACTGTGTGTTGCCACAACCTGGCCAGTACGACTGTGTGTTGCCACAACCTGGCCAGTACGACTGTGTGTTGCCACAACCTGGCCAGTACGACTGTGTGTTGCCACAACCTGGCCAGTACGACTGTTTGTTGCCACAACCTGCCCAGTACGACTGTGTTGGGACAACCTGGCCAGTGCGACTGTGTGTTACCACAACCTGCCCAGTACGACTGTGTGTTGCCACAACCTGGGCAGTACGACTGTGTTGCCACAACCTGCCCAGTACGACTGTGTGTTGTCACAACCTGGCCTGTATGAATGTGTGTTCCCACAACCTGGCCAGTACGAATGTGTGTTGCCACAACCTGGCCAGTACGACTGTGTGTTGCCGCAACCTGGCTAGTACGACTGTGTGTTGTCACAACCTGGAAAGTACGACTGTGTGTTGCCACAACCTGACCAGTACGACTGTGTTGCCACAACCTGGCCAATACGACTGTGTTGCCACAACCTTGCCAGTACGACTGTATGCTGCCACAACCTGGCCAGTACGACTGTGTTGTCACAACGTGGCCAATGCAACTGTGTGTTATCACAACCTGGCCAGTACGACTGTGTGTTATCACAACCTGGGCAGTACGACTGTGTTGCCACAACCTGGCCAGTACGACTGTGTGTTGCCACAACCTGGCTAGTACGACTGTGTGTTGTCACAACCTGGAAAGTACGACTGTGTGTTGCCACAACCTGACCAGTACGACTGTGTTGCTACAACCTGGCCAGTACGACTGTGTGTTGTCACAAGCTTGCCAGTACGAATGCGTGTTGCCACAACCTGGCCAGTACGACTGTGTGTTGTCACAACCTGGCCAGTACGACTGTGTGTTGTCACAACCTGGCCAGTACGACTGTGTGTTTTCACAACCTGGCCAGTACGACTGTGTGTTGTCACAACCTGGCCAGTACGACTGTGTGTAGTCACAACCTGGCCAGTACGACTGTGTGTTGTCACAACCTGGCCAGTACGACTGTGTGTTGTCACAACCTGTTGTAAATTGGTGAAGGATAATGCAAGTCAAAAGCTTTTCTGTTGTGTTTATTTCGCTGCCTTTACACACAGGATAACAGGCCTTTGGGACTCCTGGGTTGTAATAGGTAACAAAAGAAAAGTACAGTAACTTCCAATAACAGCATACTAACACATACACAAGTGAAAGTTTGTGTATGCAATAATTTCGAAAAAATCATTCTGAACCTAACGGAAAAAAATGTATTTCATTGTGTTTGTTTATTATTAAATTATTGTAAACTTATCTAAAACATTTTTAGTTAAATTAGGCTAAATCAAATTAAATTAAATTAAAGGTTAGGTAAGTTTTCTAAGGTTCTTTTAGAACAAAGTTATTAGTTTTTACATTAACATAAATGAAAAAAAATATATCTTTAAACGCACAGAGAAAATATAAGAAAGGACTCAATTTTACATGAGGTCTTGTTAACAGACCAGTTTCACCCATTCGGATATTGGGATATTGGCAGTTTGGAAGAGTATCTAATATTACTTCATATATGCTTCTAAACTGTTGTGTCTGAGCGCCTCTGCAAAGACAGTGATTATGTGTGAGTGAGGTGAAAGTGTTGAATGATGATGAAAGTATTTCCTTTTTGGGGATTTTTTTCATATTATGATAACGTGGGTGGCACCAGCGAGATGCCACTGACGTGTTATTCCCGAGTAGGAATAACCCCACCATGGTTACTGTCAGGGAGGCTGGAGTGGGAATAACACCACCATGTCTACTGTCAGGGAGGCTGGAGTGGGAATAACACCACCATGGTTACTGTCAGGGAGGCTGGAGTGGGAATAACACCACCATGGTTACTGTCAGGGAGGCTGGAGTGGGAATAACACCACCATGGTTACTGTCAGGGAGGCTGGAGTGGGAATAACCACACCATGGAATAACACCACCACCGTTACTGTCAGGGAGGCTGGAGTGGGAATAACACCACCATGGTTACTGTCAGGGAGGCTGGAGTGGGAATAACACCACCATGGTTACTGTCAGGGAGGCTGGAGTGGGAATAACACCACCATGGTTACTGTCAGGGAGGCTGGAGTGGGAATAACACCACAATGGTTACTGTCAGGGAGGCTGGAGTGGGAATAACACCACCATGGTTACTGTCAGGGAGGCTGGAGTGGGAATAACACCACCATGGCTACTGTCAGGGAGGCTGGAGTGGGAATAACACCACCATGGATGGGCTACTGTCAGGGAGGCTGGAGTGGGAATAACACCACACATGGTACTGTCAGGGAGGCTGGAGTGGGAATAACACCACCATGCTACTGTCAGGGAGGCTGGAGTGGGAATAACACCACAGGGATGGGAATAACACCACCGAGGCTACTGTCAGGGAGGCTGGAGTGGGAATAACACCACCGATGCTACTGTCAGGGAGGCTGGAGTGGGAATAACACCACCTGGAGTGGGAATAACACCACCTACTGTCAGGGAGGCTGGAGTGGGAATAACACCACCATGGCTACTGTCAGGGAGGCTGGAGTGGGAATAACACCACCTGGAGAGGGAATAACAACACCATGGCTACTGTCAGGGAGGCCAGTGGGAATAACAACACCAATGCTACTGTCAGGGAGGCTGGAGTGGGCTACTGTCAGGGAGGCTGGAGTGGGAATAAACACCACTGTCAGGGAGGCTGGAGTGGGAATAACACCACCTACTGTCAGGGAGGCTGGAGTGGGAATAACACCACCGATGCTACTGTCAGGGAGGCTGGAGTGGGAATAACACCACCGATGCTACTGTCAGGGAGGCTGGAGTGGAAATAACACCACCAATGCTACTGTCAGGGAGGCTGGAGTGGGAATAACACCACCAATGCTACTGTCAGGGAGGCTGGAGAGGGAATAACAACGCCATGGCTACTGTCATGGAGGCTGGAGTGGGAATAACACCACCAATGCTACTGTCAGGGAGGCTCGAGTGGGAATAACACCGCCGATGCTACTGCCAGGGAGGCTGGAGTGGGAATAACACCACCGATGCTACTGTCAGGGAGGCTGGAGTGGGAATAACACCACCGATGCTACTGTCAGGGAGGCTGGAGTGGGAATAACGCCACCGATGCTACTGTCAGTGAGGCTGGAGTGGGAATAACACCACCGATGCTACTGTCAGGGAGGCTGGAGTGGGAATAACACCACCGATGCTACTGTCAGGGAGGCTGGAGTGGGAATAACACCACCGATGCTACTGTCAGGGAGGCTGGAGTGGGAATAACACCACCGATGCTACTGTCAAGGAGGCTGGAGTGGGAATAACATGCACTGTCCTGGATGGGCTACTGTCAGGGAGGCTGGAGTGGGAATAACACCACCGATGCTACTGTCAGGGAGGCTGGAGTGGGAATAACACCACCGATGCTACTGTCAGGGAGGCTGGAGTGGGAATAACACCACCGATGCTACTGTCAGGGAGGCTGGAGTGGGAATAACACCACCGATGCTACTGTCAGGGAGGCTGGAGTGGGAAAAACACCACCGATGCTACTGTCAGGAAGGCTGCAGTGGGAATAACACCACCGATGCTACTGTCAGGGAGGCGCTGTCAGGGAGGCTTTGAATAACACCACCGATGCTACTGTCAGGGAGGCAGTGGGAATAACACCAGATGCTACTGTGGAATGCTACTGTCAGGGAGGCTGGAGTGGGAATAACACCACCGATGCTACTGTCAGGGAGGCTGGAGTAATATGCTACTGTCAGGGAGGCTGGTTGACGCTTTTGAATCCAAATCATGAATAATAACAATAATAATTAATAATAATATAATAATAATAACATAATAATAATGAATTATAATATATTTGCGACCACTGTCAGCCTCAGAGTTATCTCTGAGTTACCAGACCTTGCCACGTGGAGGCCAGTGGTTCGTCTTTAAGGTCCCCCCCCCCTCGCCTTCCCCAGGTTCATGTGTCCAGGAATTCATCCGTGGGCCCCCGGATGTCTCCCCTTCCTCATTTCCCTAAGGTCAGCCTCGCCTCTCTTTCTCTCTCTGCCTTCCAGCCTCAGCCTTCCCCAGGTTCATGTATCCAGGAATCCATCTGTCTGCCTCCGGATGTTTTCCCTTCCTCACTTCCCTAAGGTCAGCCTCACCAACCTGTTTTCTTGCTGTCCCCAGGTTCATGTATCCAGGAATCCTTCCGTCTACCGCCGGATATCTTCCCTTCCCTACTTACCCAAGGTCAGCCTCAACTGCATGTATTCTTGCCTTGCCAAGGTTCATGTATCCAGGAATCCATCCGTTCGCTCCCAGATGTCTCCCCTTCCCCACTTACCCAAGGTCAGCCTCAACTGCATGTATTCTTGCCATCCCCAGGTTCATGTCTACCGCCGGATATCTTCCCTTCCCCATCCAGGGAATCCATCCGTTCGCTCCCAGATGTCTCCCCTTCCCCACTTACCCAAGGTCAGCCTCAACGACAACCTTCCTCAAGTTCATGTATCCAGGAATCCATCCGTTCGCTCCGGATGTCTTCCCTTCCCCATTTCCCTAAGGTCGGCGGTGCCTTCCCCGGATCAGTGTCTCCAGGAATCCACTTATGTCACCTCAGGTGAACTCCCTTCCCCACTTCCCCAAGGTCAGCGGTATTCTTGCCGTCCGCAGGATCATGTATCCAGGAATCCTTCCGTCTACCGCCGGATATCTTCCCTTCCCCACTTACCCAAGGTCAGCCTCAACTGCATGTATTCTTGCCTTGCTCAGGTTCATGTATCCAGGAATCCATCCGCTCGCTCCGGATGTCTCCCCTTCCCCACTTACCCAAGGTCAGCCTCAACAACAACCTTCCTCAAGTTCATGTATCCAGGAATCCATCCGCTCGCTCCGGATGTCTTCCCTTCCCCATTTCCCTAAGGTCGGCGGTGCCTTCCCCGGATCAGTGTCTCCAGGAGTCCACTTATGTCACCTGAGTGGACTCCCTTTCCCACTTCCCCAAGGTCAGCGGTATTCTTGCCATTCCCAGGATCATGTATCCAGGAATCCTTCCGTCTACCGCCGGATATCTTCCCTTCCCCACTTACCCAAGGTCAGCCTCAACTGCATGTATTCTTGCCTTGCTCAGGTTCATGTATCCAGGATCCGCTCGCTCCGGATGTCTCCCCTTCCCCACTTACCCAAGGTCAGCCTCAACAACAACCTTCCTCAAGTTCATGTATCCAGGAATCCATCCGCTCGCTCCGGATGTCTTCCCTTCCCCATTTCCCTAAGGTCGGCGGTGCCTTCCCCGGATCAGTGTCTCCAGGAGTCCACTTGTGTCACCTGAGTGGACTCCCTTCCCCACTTCCCCAGAGTCAGCGGTGCCTTCCCCGGATCAGTGTCTCCAGGAGTCCACTTGTGTCACCTGAGTGGACTCCCTTCCCCACTTCCCCAGAGTCAGCGGTGCCTTCCCCGGATCAGTGTCTCCAGGAGTCCACTAGTGTCACCTCAGGTGGACTCCCTTCCCCACTTCCCCAGAGTCAGCGGTTGCCACCTTCAGTGACCTCGCTGCATGGAAACTTGGTCTTGTCTAGCTGGTCTACGGTAGAGACTGTCCAGGTGGGTGGAATTACTGGAGGTGACACACACAGAAAACTGCGTCCAGTAATTACACCCACCAAGACAGCCTGCGACCGTAGGTCAGCTAGACGCCACCAAGCTGCCTCACAGTTCCGCCACCTCCGAGAGGCTAATTAACGTAAATTTTGGAAATCCTTTTATGTTACACTATGAAAATATACTGAGAACAAGTTGTTTTTTACTTATTTAGCTGTTTAAAAGTATTTGTGAGTGTTTTATTATTGCAGATGAATACCCAAATGTTGGTTAATTTGTCCACCACCATCATAACTATGTTAAATATTACACTGCTTTCATTTTTGTTTATTTATCCGTCTTTTACATTTGGCACTGAAAGCCTAACAAGCGCAGAAATTGTTTGCATACACATATATAAGTATTTTCACAAATATTTATACGTTTAAACACATTCACCTTACTCATACATCATTATACATACACTTGCATGCATAAAAAATCACACACAATCCCATGTACTACAAATACGCACACAACAATGTACACAGTTATCTGCTATCACTATAATATGTCTGAGATCACACATACATGCACACAAACATATCACTCCAAAGCCCATCCCACGAACACTTATGTACACATACATGTGTACACATTCTCATAGACATACATGTACTCGTCCACATGATTAAACAATGTAGCAGAGACAATATATGGGAAATTTAGATATGAGTATTTGCTTCAATATTCAGAATATATAAGACAAAAAAATGTTGGTTTACAGTAATTTGAGAACATTGTTTGTGTAACTTGTGAATATTTAAAGATGTGACAGCTGTACCACGGAACTGTGCTGACAGCAGAGTCAGCCAAGCTGACAGCAGAGTCAGCCAGGCTGACAGCAGAGTCAGCCAGGCTGACAGCTGTACCACGGAACTGTGCTCTTCTTTACTCTGAATTATTATGTAGATCATACAAGTTTTTTTTGATGTTTACTTTTCACTTTCATCTACACATATACATCACTACAAACACACATATATACATACATGTGTACACATATACATCACTACACACACACATATATACATACATGTGTACACATATACATCACTACAAACACACATATATACATACATGTGTACACATATACATCACTACAAACACACATATACATGTGTACACATATACACATATATACATACATGTGTACACATATACATCACTACATACACACTACTACTACAAACACACATATATACATACATGTGTACATGTGTACACATATACATCACTATGTGTACATGTGTACACATATACATCACTAAAAACACACATATATACACCACTACAAACACACATATATACATACATGTGTACACATATACATCACTACAAACACACTACTACCAACACACATATATACATACATGTGTACACATATACATCACTACAAACACACATATATACATACATGTGTACACATATACATCACTACAAACACACATATATACATACATGTGTACACATACATCACTACAAACACACTACTACCAACACACATATATACATACATGTGTACACATACACATCACTACAAACACACTACTACCAACACACTTATATACATACAACACACATCATATATACATACATGTGTACACACATGTGTACACACACACATCACTACAAACACACTACTACACTACACACACTACTACCAACACACATATATACATACATGTGTACACACATACATCACTACAAACACACTACTACCAACACACATATATACATACATGTGTACACATACACATCACTACAAACACATATATACATACATGTGTACATCACTACACACTATACCAACACACATATATACATACATGTGTACACATACATCACTACTACCAACACACATATATACATACATGTGTACACACATACATCACTACAAACACACTACTACCAACACACATATATACATACATGTGTACACACATACATCACTACAAACACACTACTACCAACACACATATATACATACATGTGTACACACATACATCACTACAAACACACTACTACCAACACACATATATACATACATGTGTACACACATACATCACTACAAACACACTACTACCAACACACATATATACATACATATGTACACGTTATCATAGACATATCAACACTCTCCCTCACCATTGTTTAATTAAAATTAATATTGTATAAATTGTGTATGAGAATTTAGATAATTTTTGTTTATATCATTTAAATTTTCTCTAAGAAAGTGCAATAAGGGTTATAATTTTTTGATGAAATAATGTGGTAAAAGATGTAAATATGTGAAGAAATTACTAACTTGAGAGACTTGTGGTTAAGATAAAGAAGATATTCAGAAGAATAAACACTTTGTTTAAGTAGAATTAATTATTAAATAACTTTCTCAATTCTCATACTTACACTTCTCTCACCTCTTTATTAATGACTTAAAAAAACATTCACCACAACAGACAAAAAATAAAAACTTTCCGTGATGAAAAAAAAAAAAACACTCGACTTGGATGATTCGATCTGTTGACAATAAGAATTTTGGTGGTGGCTGCCACAACCTGGCCAGTACGACTGTGTGTTGCCACAACCTGGCCAGTACGACTGTGTGTTGCCACAACCTGGCCAGTACGACTGTGTGTTGCCACAACCTGGCCAGTACGACTGTGTGTTGCCACAACCTGGCCAGTACGACTGTGTGTTGCCACAACCTGGCCAGTACGACTGTGTGTTGCCACAACCTGGCCAGTACGACTGTGTGTTGCCACAACCTGGCCAGTACGACTGTGTGTTGCCACAACCTGGCCAGTACGACTGTGTGTTGCCACAACCTGGCCAGTACGACTGTGTGTTGCCACAACCTGGCCAGTACGACTGTGTGTTGCCACAACCTGGCCAGTACGACTGTGTGTTGCCACAACCTGGCCAGTACGACTGTGTGTTGCCACAACCTGGCCAGTACGACTGTGTGTTGCCACAACCTGGCCAGTACGACTGTGTGTTGCCACAACCTGGCCAGTACGACTGTGTGTTGCCACAACCTGGCCAGTACGACTGTGTGTTGCCACAACCTGGCCAGTACGACTGTGTGTTGCCACAACCTGGCCAGTACGACTGTGTGTTGCCACAACCTGGCCAGTACGACTGTGTGTTGCCACAACCTGGCCAGTACGACTGTGTGTTGCCACAACCTGGCCAGTACGACTGTGTGTTGCCACAACCTGGCCAGTACGACTGTGTGTTGCCACAACCTGGCCAGTACGACTGTGTGTTGCCACAACCTGGCCAGTACGACTGTGTGTTGCCACAACCTGGCCAGTACGACTGTGTGTTGCCACAACCTGGCCAGTACGACTGTGTGTTGCCACAACCTGGCCAGTACGACTGTGTGTTGCCACAACCTGGCCAGTACGACTGTGTGTTGCCACAACCTGGCCAGTACGACTGTGTGTTGCCACAACCTGGCCAGTACGACTGTGTGTTGCCACAACCTGGCCAGTACGACTGTGTGTTGCCACAACCTGGCCAGTACGACTGTGTGTTGCCACAACCTGGCCAGTACGACTGTGTGTTGCCACAACCTGGCCAGTACGACTGTGTGTTGCCACAACCTGGCCAGTACGACTGTGTGTTGCCACAACCTGGCCAGTACGACTGTGTGTTGCCACAACCTGGCCAGTACGACTGTGTGTTGCCACAACCTGGCCAGTACGACTGTGTGTTGCCACAACCTGGCCAGTACGACTGTGTGTTGCCACAACCTGGCCAGTACGACTGTGTGTTGCCACAACCTGGCCAGTACGACTGTGTGTTGCCACAACCTGGCCAGTACGACTGTGTGTTGCCACAACCTGGCCAGTACGACTGTGTGTTGCCACAACCTGGCCAGTACGACTGTGTGTTGCCACAACCTGGCCAGTACGACTGTGTGTTGCCACAACCTGGCCAGTACGACTGTGTGTTGCCACAACCTGGCCAGTACGACTGTGTGTTGCCACAACCTGGCCAGTACGACTGTGTGTTGCCACAACCTGGCCAGTACGACTGTGTGTTGCCACAACCTGGCCAGTACGACTGTGTGTTGCCACAACCTGGCCAGTACGACTGTGACTGTTGTGCCACAACCTGGCCAGTACGACTGTGTGTTGCCACAACCTGGCCAGTGTTGCCACAACCTGGCCAGTACGACTGTGTGTTGCCACAACCTGGCCAGTACGACTGTGTGTTGCCACAACCTGGCCAGTACGACTGTGTGTTGCCACAACCTGGCCAGTACGACTGTGTGTTGCCACAACCTGGCCAGTACGACTGTGTGTTGCCACAACCTGGCCAGTACGACTGTGTGTTGCCACAACCTGGCCAGTACCACAACCTGGCCAGTACGACTGTGTGTTGCCACAACCTGGCCAGTACGACTGTGTGTTGCCACAACCTGGCCAGTACGACTGTGTGTTGCCACAACCTGGCCAGTACGACTGTGTGTTGCCACAACCTGGCCAGTACGACTGTGTGTTGCCACAACCTGGCCAGTACGACTGTGTGTTGCCACAACCTGGCCAGTACGACTGTGTGTTGCCACAACCTGGCCAGTACGACTGTGTGTTGCCACAACCTGGCCAGTACGACTGTGTGTTGCCACAACCTGGCCAGTACGACTGTGTGTTGCCACAACCTGGCCAGTACGACTGTGTGTTGCCACAACCTGGCCAGTACGACTGTGTGTTGCCACAACCTGGCCAGTACGACTGTGTGTTGCCACAACCTGGCCAGTACGACTGTGTGTTGCCACAACCTGGCCAGTACGACTGTGTGTTGCCACAACCTGGCCAGTACGACTGTGTGTTGCCACAACCTGGCCAGTACGACTGTGTGTTGCCACAACCTGGCCAGTACGACTGTGTGTTGCCACAACCTGGCCAGTACGACTGTGTGTTGCCACAACCTGGCCAGTACGACTGTGTGTTGCCACAACCTGGCCAGTACGACTGTGTGTTGCCACAACCTGGCCAGTACGACTGTGTGTTGCCACAACCTGGCCAGTACGACTGTGTGTTGCCACAACCTGGCCAGTACGACTGTGTGTTGCCACAACCTGGCCAGTACGACTGTGTGTTGCCACAACCTGGCCAGTACGACTGTGTGTTGCCACAACCTGGCCAGTACGACTGTGTGTTGTCACAACCTGGCCAATACAACTGTGTGTTATCACAACCTGGCCAGTACGACTGTGTGTTGTCACAACCTGGCCAGTACGACTGTGTGTTGCCACAACCTGGCCAGTACGACTGTGTGTTGCCACAACCTGGCCAGTACGACTGTGTGTTGTCACAACCTGGCCAGTACGACTGTGTGTTGTCACAACCTGGCCAGTACGACTGTGTGTTGTCACAACCTGGCCAGTACTGTGTGTTGTCACAACCTGGCAGTACGTACGTACGACTGTGTATTCACACCCTGGCCAGTACGACTGTGTATTCACAACCTGGCCAGTACGACTGTGTGTTGTCACAACCTGGCCAGTACGACTGTGTGTTGCCACAACCTGGCCAGTACGACTGTGTGTTGTCACAACCTGGCCAGTACGACTGTGTGTTGTCACAACCTGGCCAGTACGACTGTGTGTTGTCACAACCTGGCCAGTACGACTGTGTGTTGTCACAACCTGGCCAGTACGACTGTGTGTTGTCACAACCTGGCCAGTACGACTGTGTGTTGCCACAACCTGGCCAGTACGACTGTGTGTTGTCACAACCTGGCCAGTACGACTGTGTGTTGTCACAACCTGGCCAGTACGACTGTGTGTTGTCACAACCTGGCCAGTACGACTGTGTGTTGTCACAACCTGGCCAGTACGACTGTGTGTTGCCACAACCTGGCCAGTACGACTGTGTGTTGCCACAACCTGGCCAGTACGACTGTGTGTTGCCACAACCTGGCCAGTACGACTGTGTGTTGTCACAACCTGGCCAGTACGACTGTGTGTTGTCACAACCTGGCCAGTACGACTGTGTGTTGTCACAACCTGGCCAGTACGACTGTGTGTTGCCACAACCTGGCCAGTACGACTGTGTGTTGTCACAACCTGGCCAGTACGACTGTGTGTTGTCACAACCTAGCCAGTACAACTGTGTGTTGTCACAACCTGGCCAGTACGACTGTGTGTTGCAACAACCTGGCCATTACGACTGTGTGTTGCCACAACCTGGAAAGTACGACTGTGTGTTGTCAAAACCTGGCCAGTACGACTGTGTGTTGTCACAAACTGGCCAGTACCACTGTGTGTTTCTACAACCTGGCCAGTACGACTGTGTGTTGTCACAACCTGGCCAGTACGACTGTGTGTTGTCAGAAACTGGCCAGTACGACTGTGTTGTCACAACCTGGCCAGTACGACTGTGGCCAGTACGACTGTGTTGTCACAACCTGGCGACTGTGTGTTGTCACAACCTAGCCAGTACGACTGTGTGTTGCAGTACTACCTGGCCAGTACGACTGTGTGTTGTCAACAACCTGGCCAGTACGACTGTGTTGTACGACTGTGTGTTGTCACAACCTGGGCAGTACTGTGTGTTGTCCACCTGTGTGTTTTTAACAGTACGACCAGTACGACTGTGTTGTCACAACTTGTCCAGTACGACTGTGTGTTGTCACAACCTGGCCAGTACAACTGTGTGTTGTCACACAGTAACTGTGTGTTGTCACAACCTGGCCAGTACGACTGTGTGTTGTCACAACCTGGCCAGTACGACTGTGTGTTGTCACAACCTGGCCAGTACGACTGTGTGTTGACTGTGTGTTGTCACAACCTGGCCAGTACGACTGTGTGTTGTCACAACCTGGCCAGTACGACTGTACGACTGTGTGTTGTCACAACCTGGCCAGTACGACTGTGTGTTGTCACAACCTGGCCAGTACGACTGTGTGTTGTCACAACCTGGCCAGTACGACTGTGTGTTGTCACAACCTGGCCAGTACGACTGTGTGTTGTCACAACCTGGCCAGTACGACTGTGTGTTGTCACAACCTGGCCAGTACGACTGTGTGTAGTCACAACCTGGCCAGTACGACTGTGTGTTGTCACAACCTGTTCTAAATTGGTGAAGATATGCAAGTCAAAACTGTTGTGTTTATTTCGCTGCCTTTACACACAGGATAACACCTTTGGACTCCTGGGTTGTAATAGTAACGTACAGTAACTTCCAATAACAGCATACTAACACATACACAAGTGAAAGTTTGTGTATGCAATAATTTGGCAAAAATTATTATTATTATTATTATTAAATTATTGTAAACTTATCTAAAACATTTTTAGTTAAATTAGGCTAAATCAAATTAAATTAAATTAAAGGTTAGGTAAGTTTTCTAAGGTTCTTTTAGAACAAAGTTATTAGTTTTTACATTAACATAAATGAAAAAAATATATCTTTAAACGCACAGAGAAAATATAAGAAAGGACTCAATTTTACATGAGGTCTTGTTAACAGACCAGTTTCACCCATTCGGATATTGGGATATTGGCAGTTTGGAAGAGTATCTAATATTACTTCATATATGCTTCTAAACTGTTGTGTCTGAGCGCCTCTGCAAAGACAGTGATTATGTGTGAGTGAGGTGAAAGTGTTGAATGATGATGAAAGTATTTCCTTTTTGGGGATTTTTTTCATATTATGATAACGTGGGTGGCACCAGCGAGATGCCACTGACGTGTTATTCCCGAGTAGGAATAACCCCACCATGGTTACTGTCAGGGAGGCTGGAGTGGGAATAACACCACCATGGTTACTGTCAGGGAGGCTGGAGTGGGAATAACACCACCACACTGTCAGGGAGGCTGGAGTGGGAATAACACCACCATGGTTACTGTCAGGGAGGCTGGAGTGGGAATAACACCACCATGGTTACTGTCAGGGAGGCTGGAGTGGGAATAACACCACCATGGTTACTGTCAGGGAGGCTGGAGTGGGAATAACACCACCATGGCTACTGTCAGGGAGGCTGGAGTGGGAATAACACCACCAATGCTACTGTCAGGGAGGCTGGAGTGGGAATAACACCACCGATGCTACTGTCAGGGAGGCTGGAGTGGGAATAACACCACCAATGCTACTGTCAGGGAGGCTGGAGTGGGAATAACACCACCATGGCTACTGTCAGGGAGGCTGGAGTGGGAATAACACCACCATGGCTACTGTCAGGGAGGCTGGAGTGGGAATAACACCACCGATGCTACTGTCAGTGAGGCTGGAGTGGGAATAACACCACCGATGCTACTGTCAGGGAGGCTGGAGTGGGAATAACACCACCAATGCTACTGTCAGGGAGGCTGGAGTGGGAATAACACCACCCATGCTACTGTCAGGGAGGCTGGAGTGGGAATAACTCCACCGATGCTACTGTCAGGGAGGCTGGAGTGGGAATAACAATGCTACTGTCATGGAGGCTGGAGTGGGAATAACACCACCATGGTTACTGTCAGGGAGGCTGGAGTGGGAATAACACCACCGATGCTACTGTCAGGGAGGCTGGAGTGGGAATAACACCACCGATGCTACTGTCAGGGAGGCTGGAGTGGGAATAACACCACTGTCAGGGAGGCTGGAGTGATGCTACTGTCAGGGAGGCTGGAGTGGGAATACACACCGATGCACTGTCAGGGAGGCTGGAGTGGGAATAACACCACCGATGCTACTGTCAGGGAGGCTGGTTGACGCTTTTGAATCCAAATCATGAATAATAACAATAATAATTAATAATAATAACATAATAATAATATAATAATAATAATAATAATAATATATTATAATGAATTATAATATATTTGCGACCACTGTCAGCCTCAGAGTTATCTCTGAGTTACCAGACCTTGCCACGTGGAGGCCAGTGGTTCGTCTTTAAGGTCCCCCCCCCCCTCGCCTTCCCCAGGTTCATGTGTCCAGGAATTCATCCGTGGGCCCCCGGATGTCTCCCCTTCCTCATTTCCCTAAGGTCAGCCTCGCCTCTCTTTCTCTCTCTGCCTTCCAGCCTCAGCCTTCCCCAGGTTCATGTATCCAGGAATCCATCTGTCTGCCTCCGGATGTTTTCCCTTCCTCACTTCCCTAAGGTCAGCCTCACCAACCTGTTTTCTTGCTGTCCCCAGGTTCATGTATCCAGGAATCCTTCCGTCTACCGCCGGATATCTTCCCTTCCCTACTTACCCAAGGTCAGCCTCAACTGCATGTATTCTTGCCTTGCCAAGGTTCATGTATCCAGGGATCCATCCGTTCGCTCCCAGATGTCTCCCCTTCCCCACTTACCCAAGGTCAGCCTCAACTGCATGTATCCATCCGTCCCCACTTACCCAAGGTCAGCCTCGCTCCCAAGATGTCTCCCCTTCCCCACTTCCCCATTTCCCTAAGGTCGGCGGTGCCTTCCCCGGATCAGTGTCTCCAGGAATCCACTTATGTCACCTCAGTGAACTCCCTTCCCCACTTCCCCAAGGTCAGCGGTATTCTTGCCGTCCGCAGGATCATGTATCCAGGAATCCTTCCGTCTACCGCCGGATATCTTCCCTTCCCCACTTACCCAAGGTCAGCCTCAACTGCATGTATTCTTGCCTTGCTCAGGTTCATGTATCCAGGAATCCATCCGCTCGCTCCGGATGTCTCCCCTTCCCCACTTACCCAAGGTCAGCCTCAACAACAACCTTCCTCAAGTTCATGTATCCAGGAATCCATCCGCTCGCTCCGGATGTCTTCCCTTCCCCATTTCCCTAAGGTCGGCGGTGCCTTCCCCGGATCAGTGTCTCCAGGAGTCCACTTATGTCACCTGAGTGGACTCCCTTCCCCACTTCCCCAAGGTCAGCGGTATTCTTGCCGTCCGCAGGATCATGTATCCAGGAATCCTTCCGTCTACCGCCGGATATCTTCCCTTCCCCACTTACCCAAGGTCAGCCTCAACTGCATGTATTCTTGCCTTGCTCAGGTTCATGTATCCAGGAATCCATCCGCTCGCTCCGGATGTCTCCCCTTCCCCACTTACCCAAGGTCAGCCTCAACAACAACCTTCCTCAAGTTCATGTATCCAGGAATCCATCCGCTCGCTCCGGATGTCTTCCCTTCCCCATTTCCCTAAGGTCGGCGGTGCCTTCCCCGGATCAGTGTCTCCAGGAGTCCACTTGTGTCACCTGAGTGGACTCCCTTCCCCACTTCCCCAGAGTCAGCGGTGCCTTCCCCGGATCAGTGTCTCCAGGAGTCCACTAGTGTCACCTCAGGTGGACTCCCTTCCCCACTTCCCCAGAGTCAGCGGTTGCCACCTTCAGTGACCTCGCTGCATGGAAACTTGGTCTTGTCTAGCTGGTCTACGGTAGAGACTGTCCAGGTGGGTGGAATTACTGGAGGTGACACACACAGAAAACTGCGTCCAGTAATTACACCCACCAAGACAGCCTGGACCGTAGGTCAGCTAGACGCCACCAAGCTGCCTCACAGTTCCGCCACCTCCGAGAGGCTAATTAACGTAAATTTTGGAAATCCTTTTATGTTACACTATGAAAATATACTGAGAACAAGTTGTTTTTTTACTTATTTAGCTGTTTAAAAGTATTTGTGAGTGTTTTATTATTGCAGATGAATACCCAAATGTTGGTTAATTTGTCCACCACCATCATAACTATGTTAAATATTACACTGCTTTCATTTTTGTTTATTTATCCGTCTTTTACATTTGGCACTGAAAGCCTAACAAGCGCAGAAATTGTTTGCATACACATATATAAGTATTTTCACAAATATTTATACGTTTAAACACATTCACCTTACTCATACATCATTATACATACACTTGCATGCATAAAAAATCACACACAATCCCATGTACTACAAATACGCACACAACAATGTACACAGTTATCTCCTATCACTATAATATGTCTGAGATCACACATACATACACACAAACATATCACTCCAAAGCCCATCCCACGAACACTTATGTACACATACATGTGTACACATTCTCATAGACATACATGTACTCGTCCACATGATTAAACAATGTAGCAGAGACAATATATGGGAAATTTAGATATGAGTATTTGCTTCAATATTCAGAATATATAAGACAAAAAAATGTTGGTTTACAGTAATTTGAGAACATTGTTTGTGTAACTTGTGAATATTTAAAGATGTGACAGCTGTACCACGGAACTGTGCTCTTCTTTACTCTGAATTATTATGTAGATCATACAAGTTTTTTTTTGATGACAGACTGACAGCAGAGTCAGCCAGACTGACAGCAGAGTCAGCCAAGCTGACAGCTGTACCACGGAACTGTGCTCTTCTTTACTGTGAATTATTATGTAGATCATACAAGTATTTTTGATGTTTACTTTTCACTTTCATCTACACATATACATCACTACAAACACACATATATACATACATGTGTACACATATACATCACTACAAACACACATATATACATACATGTGTACACATATATATCACTACAAACACACATATATACATACATGTGTACACATATACATCACTACAAACACACTACTATAAACACACATATATACATACATGTGTACACACATATACATCACTACACACACACTACTGCCAACACACTTATATACATACATGTGTACACATGCACATCACTATAAACACACTACTACCAACACACATATTTACATACATGTGTACACATATACATCACTACAAACACACTACTACCAACATATACATACATGTGTACACACATACATCACTACAAACACACTACTATAAACACACATATATACATACATGTGTACACATACACATCACTACAAACACACTACTACCAACACACATATATACATACATGTGTACACATACAAACACACTACTACCAACACACTACATACATGTGTACACACTACAAACACACTACTACCACATACACACATATATACATACATGTGTACACACATACATCACTACAAACACACTACTACCAACACACATATATACATACATGTGTACACATCACTACATCACTACAAACACACTACAAACACATCACTACAAACACACATATATACATACATGTGTACACACATACATCACTACAAACACACTACTACCAACACACATATATACATACATATGTACACGTTATCATAGACATATCAACACTCTCCCTCACCATTGTTTAATTAAAATTAATATTGTATAAATTGTGTATGAGAATTTAGATAATTTTTGTTTATATCATTTAAATTTTCTCTAAGAAAGTGCAATAAGGGTTATAATTTTTTGATGAAATAATGTGGTAAAAGATGTAAATATGTGAAGAAATTACTAACTTGAGAGACTTGTGGTTAAGATAAAGAAGATATTCAGAAGAATAAACACTTTGTTTAAGTAGAATTAATTATTAAATAACTTTCTCAATTCTCATACTTACACTTCTCTCACCTCTTTATTAATGACTTAAAAAAACATTCACCACAACAGACAAAAAATAAAAACTTTCCGTGATGAAAAAAAAAAAAAAACACTCGACTTGGATGATTCGATCTGTTGACAATAAGAATTTTGGTGGTGGCTGCCACAACCTGGCCAGTACGACTGTGTGTTGCCACAACCTGGCCAGTACGACTGTGTGTTGCCACAACCTGGCCAGTACGACTGTGTGTTGCCACAACCTGGCCAGTACGACTGTGTGTTGCCACAACCTGGCCAGTACGACTGTGTGTTGCCACAACCTGGCCAGTACGACTGTGTGTTGCCACAACCTGGCCAGTACGACTGTGTGTTGCCACAACCTGGCCAGTACGACTGTGTGTTGCCACAACCTGGCCAGTACGACTGTGTGTTGCCACAACCTGGCCAGTACGACTGTGTGTTGCCACAACCTGGCCAGTACGACTGTGTGTTGCCACAACCTGGCCAGTACGACTGTGTGTTGCCACAACCTGGCCAGTACGACTGTGTGTTGCCACAACCTGGCCAGTACGACTGTGTGTTGCCACAACCTGGCCAGTACGACTGTGTGTTGCCACAACCTGGCCAGTACGACTGTGTGTTGCCACAACCTGGCCAGTACGACTGTGTGTTGCCACAACCTGGCCAGTACGACTGTGTGTTGCCACAACCTGGCCAGTACGACTGTGTGTTGCCACAACCTGGCCAGTACGACTGTGTGTTGCCACAACCTGGCCAGTACGACTGTGTGTTGCCACAACCTGGCCAGTACGACTGTGTGTTGCCACAACCTGGCCAGTACGACTGTGTGTTGCCACAACCTGGCCAGTACGACTGTGTGTTGCCACAACCTGGCCAGTACGACTGTGTGTTGCCACAACCTGGCCAGTACGACTGTGTGTTGCCACAACCTGGCCAGTACGACTGTGTGTTGCCACAACCTGGCCAGTACGACTGTGTGTTGCCACAACCTGGCCAGTACGACTGTGTGTTGCCACAACCTGGCCAGTACGACTGTGTGTTGCCACAACCTGGCCAGTACGACTGTGTGTTGCCACAACCTGGCCAGTACGACTGTGTGTTGCCACAACCTGGCCAGTACGACTGTGTGTTGCCACAACCTGGCCAGTACGACTGTGTGTTGCCACAACCTGGCCAGTACGACTGTGTGTTGCCACAACCTGGCCAGTACGACTGTGTGTTGCCACAACCTGGCCAGTACGACTGTGTGTTGCCACAACCTGGCCAGTACGACTGTGTGTTGCCACAACCTGGCCAGTACGACTGTGTGTTGCCACAACCTGGCCAGTACGACTGTGTGTTGCCACAACCTGGCCAGTACGACTGTGTGTTGCCACAACCTGGCCAGTACGACTGTGTGTTGCCACAACCTGGCCAGTACGACTGTGTGTTGCCACAACCTGGCCAGTACGACTGTGTGTTGCCACAACCTGGCCAGTACGACTGTGTGTTGCCACAACCTGGCCAGTACGACTGTGTGTTGCCACAACCTGGCCAGTACGACTGTGTGTTGCCACAACCTGGCCAGTACGACTGTGTGTTGCCACAACCTGGCCAGTACGACTGTGTGTTGCCACAACCTGGCCAGTACGACTGTGTGTTGCCACAACCTGGCCAGTACGACTGTGTGTTGCCACAACCTGGCCAGTACGACTGTGTGTTGCCACAACCTGGCCAGTACGACTGTGAGTTGACACAACCTGGCCAGTACGACGACACAACCTGGCCAGTACGACTGTGTGTTGCCACAACCTGGCCAGTACGACTGTGTGTTGCCACAACCTGGCCAGTACGACTGTGTGTTGCCACAACCTGGCCAGTACGACTGTGTGTTGCCACAACCTGGCCAGTACGACTGTGTGTTGCCACAACCTGGCCAGTACGACTGTGTGTTGCCACAACCTGGCCAGTACGACTGTGTGTTGCCACAACCTGGCCAGTACGACTGTGTGTTGCCACAACCTGGCCAGTACGACTGTGTGTTGCCACAACCTGGCCAGTACGACTGTGTGTTGCCACAACCTGGCCAGTACGACTGTGTGTTGCCACAACCTGGCCAGTACGACTGTGTGTTGCCACAACCTGGCCAGTACGACTGTGTGTTGCCACAACCTGGCCAGTACGACTGTGTGTTTGCACAACCTGGCCAGTACGACTGTGTGTTGCCACAACCTGGCCAGTACGACTGTGTGTTGCCACAACCTGGCCAGTACGACTGTGTGTTGCCACAACCTGGCCAGTACGACTGTGTGTTGCCACAACCTGGCCAGTACGACTGTGTGTTGCCACAACCTGGCCAGTACGACTGTGTGTTGCCACAACCTGGCCAGTACGACTGTGTGTTGCCACAACCTGGCCAGTACGACTGTGTGTTGCCACAACCTGGCCAGTACGACTGTGTGTTGCCACAACCTGGCCAGTACGACTGTGTGTTGTCACAACCTGGCCAGTACGACTGTGTGTTGTCACAACCTGGCCAGTACGACTGTGTGTTGTCACAACCTGGCCAGTACGACTGTGTGTTGCCACAACCTGGCCAGTACGACTGTGTGTTGTCACAACCTGGCCAGTACGACTGTGTGTTGTCACAACCTGGCCAGTACGACTGTGTGTTGTCACAACCTGGCCAGTACGACTGTGTGTTGCCAGTACGACTGTGTGTTGCCACAACCTGGCCAGTACGACTGTGTGTTGTCACAACCTGGCCAGTACGACTGTGTGTCACAACTTGTCCAGTACGACTGTGTGTTGTCACAACCTGGCCAGTACAACTGTGTGTTGTCACAACCTGGCCAGTACGACTGTGTGTTGTCACAACCTGGCCAGTACGAATGAGTGTTGTCACAACCTGGCCAGTACGACTGTGTGTTGTCACAACCTGGCCAGTACAACTGTGTGTTGTCACAACCTGGCCAGTACGACTGTGTGTTGTCACAACCTGGCCAGTACGACTGTGTGTTGTCACAACCTGGCCAGTACGACTGTGTGTTGTCACAACCTGGCCAGTACGACTGTGTGTTGTCACAACCTGGCCAGTACGACTGTGTGTTGTCACAACCTGGCCAGTACGACTGTGTGTTGTCACAACCTGGCCAGTACGACTGTGTGTTGTCACAACCTGGCCAGTACGACTGTGTGTTGTCACAACCTGGCCAGTACGACTGTGTGTTGTCACAACCTGGCCAGTACGACTGTGTGTTGTCACAACCTGGCCAGTACGACTGTGTGTTGTCACAACCTGGCCAGTACGACTGTGTGTTGCCACAACAGTGTGTGTTGTCACAACCTGGCCAGTACGACTGTGTGTTGCCACAACCTGGCCAGTACGACTGTGTGTTGTCACAACCTGGCCAGTACAGTACGACTGTGTGTTGTCACAACCTGGCCAGTACGACTGTGTGTTGCCACAACCTGGCCAGTACGACTGTGTGTTGTCACAACCTGGCCAGTACGACTGTGTGTTGTCACAACCTGGCCAGTACGACTGTGTGTTGTCACAACCTGGCCAGTACGACTGTGTGTTGTCACAACCTGGCCAGTACGACTGTGTGTTGTCACAACCTGGCCAGTACGACTGTGTGTTGCCACAACCTGGCCAGTACGACTGTGTTGTCACAACCTGGCCAGTACGACTGTGTGTTGTCACAACCTGGCCAGTACGACTGTGTGTTGTCACAACCTGGCCAGTACGACTGTGTGTTGTCACAACCTGGCCAGTACGACTGTGTGTTGTCACAACCTGGCCAGTACGACTGTGTGTTGTCACAACCTGGCCAGTACGACTGTGTGTTGTCACAACCTGGCCAGTACGACTGTGTGTTGTCACAACCTGGCCAGTACGACTGTGTGTTGTCACAACCTGGCCAGTACGACTGTGTGTTGTCACAACCTGGCCAGTACGACTGTTTGTTGTCACAACCTGGCCAGTACGACTGTGTGTTGTCACAACCTGGCGAGTACGTCTGTGTGGTGTCACAACCTGGCCAGTACGACTGTGTGTTGTCACAACCTGGCCAGTACGACTGTGTGTTGTCACAACCTGGCCAGTACGACTGTGTGTTGTCACAACCTGGCCAGTACGACTGTGTGTTGTCACAACCTGGCCAGTACGACTGTGTGTTGTCACAACCTGGCCAGTACGACTGTGTGTTGTCACAACCTGGCCAGTACGACTGTGTGTTGTCACAACCTGTTCTAAATTGGTGAAGGATAATGCAAGTCAAAAGCTTTTCTGTTGTGTTTATTTCGCTGCCTTTACACACAGGATAACAGGCCTTTGGGACTCCTGGGTTGTAATAGGTAACAAAAGAAAAGTACAGTAACTTCCAATAACAGCATACTAACACATACACAAGTGAAAGTTTGTGTATGCAATAATTTCGCAAAAATCATTCTGAACCTAACGGAAAAAAATGTATTTCATTGTGTTTGTTTATTATTAAATTATTGTAAACTTATCTAAAACATTTTTAGTTAAATTAGGCTAAATCAAATTAAATTAAATTAAAGGTTAGGTAAGTTTTCTAAGGTTCTTTTAGAACAAAGTTATTAGTTTTTACATTAACATAAATGAAAAAAATATATCTTTAAACGCACAGAGAAAATATAAGAAAGGACTCAATTTTACATGAGGTCTTGTTAACAGACCAGTTTCACCCATTCGGATATTGGGATATTGGCAGTTTGGAAGAGTATCTAATATTACTTCATATATGCTTCTAAACTGTTGTGTCTGAGCGCCTCTGCAAAGACAGTGATTATGTGTGAGTGAGGTGAAAGTGTTGAATGATGATGAAAGTATTTCCTTTTTGGGGATTTTTTTCATATTATGATAACGTGGGTGGCACCAGCGAGATGCCACTGACGTGTTATTCCCGAGTAGGAATAACCCCACCATGGTTACTGTCAGGGAGGCTGGAGTGGGAATAACACCACCATGGCTACTGTCAGGGAGGCTGGAGTGGGAATAACACCACCATGGTTACTGTCAGGGAGGCTGGAGTGGGAATAACACCCATGGCTACTGTCAGGGAGGCTGGAGTGGGAATAACACCACCATGGCTACTGTCAGGGAGGATGGAGAGGTTACTGTCAGGGAGGCTGGAGTGGGAATAACACCACCATGGCTACTGTCAGGGAGGCTGGAGTGGGAATAACACCACCATGGCTACTGTCAGGGAGGCTGGAGTGGGAATAACACCACCATGGTTACTGTCAGGGAGGCTGGAGTGGGAATAACACCACCATGGTTACTGTCAGGGAGGCTGGAGTGGGAATAACACCACCATGGTTACTGTCAGGGAGGCTGGAGTGGGAATAACACCACCATGGCTACTGTCAGGGAGGCTGGAGTGGGAATAACACCACCGATGCTACTGTCAGGGAGGCTGGAGTGGGAATAACACCACCATGGCTACTCTCAGGGAGGCTGGAGTGGGAATAACACCACCATGGTTACTGTCAGGGAGGCTGGAGTGGGAATAACACCACCATGATGCTACTGTCAGGGAGGCTGGAGTGGGAATAACACCACCGACGCTACTGTCAGGGAGGCTGGAGTGGAAATAACACCACCGATGGCTACTGTCAGGGAGGCTGGAGTGGGAATACTGTAACACCACCGATGCTACTGTCAGGGAGGCTGGAGTGGGAATAACACCACCGATGCTACTGTCAGGGAGGCTGGAGTAGGAATAACACCACCGATGCTACTGTCAGGGAGGCTGGAGTGGAAGATTGAGACACGAGGCTGGAGTGGGAATAACACCACCATGGCTACTGTCAGGGAGGATGGAGTGGGAATAACACCACCATGGCTACTGTCAGGGAGGCTGGAGTGGGAATAACACCACCAATGCTACTGTCAGGGAGGCTGGAGTGGGAATAACACCAC
Source organism: Cherax quadricarinatus (assembly GCF_038502225.1). Classification (NCBI taxonomy): domain Eukaryota; kingdom Metazoa; phylum Arthropoda; class Malacostraca; order Decapoda; family Parastacidae; genus Cherax; species Cherax quadricarinatus. The sequence goes on from NW_027195285.1 coordinate 187,478, forward strand.
CGATGCTACTGTCAGGGAGGCTGGAGTGGGAATAACACCACCGATGCTACTGTCAGGGAGGCTGGAGTGGGAATAACACCACCATGGCTACTGTCAGGGAGGCTGGAGTGGGAATAACACCACCATGACTACTGTCAGGGAGGCTGGAGTGGGAATAACACCACCATGGCTACTGTCAGGGAGGCTGGAGTGGGAATAACACCACCGATGCTACTGTCAGGGAGGCTGGAGTGGGAATAACACCACCGATGCTACTGTCAGGGAGGCTGGAGTGGGAATAACACCACCGATGCTACTGTCAGGGAGGCTGGAGTTGGAATAACACCACCGATGCTACTGTCAGGGAGGCTGGAGTGGGTGGCTACTGTCAGGGAGGCTGGAGTGGGAATAACACCACCATGGCTACTGTCAGGGAGGCTGGAGTGGGAATAACACCACCATGGCTACTGTCAGGGAGGCTGGAGTGGGAATAACACCACCGATGCTACTGTCAGGGAGGCTGGAGTGGGAATAACACCACCGATGCTACTGTCAGGGAGGCTGGAGTGGGAATAACACCACCGATGCTACTGTCAGGGAGGCTGGAGTGGGAATAACACCACCGATGCTACTGTCAGGGAGGCTGGAGTGGGAATAACACCACCGATGCTACTGTCAGGGAGGCTGGAGTGGGAATAACACCACCGATGCTACTGTCAGGGAGGCTGGAGTGGGAATAACACCACCGATGCTACTGTCAGGGAGGCTGGAGTGGGAATAACACCACCGATGCTACTGTCAGGGAGGCTTGAGTGGGAATAACACCACCGATGCTACTGTCAGGGAGGCTGGAGTGGGATGCTACTGTCAGGGAGGCTGGAGTGGGAATAACACCACCGATGCTACTGTCAGGGAGGCTGGAGTGGGAATAACACCACCGATGCTACTGTCAGGGAGGCTGGAGTGGGAATAACACCACCGATGCTACTGTCAGGGAGGCTGGAGTGGGATTAACACCACCGATGCTACTGTCAGGGAGGCTGGAGTGGGAATAACACCACCGATGCTACTGTCAGGGAGGCTGGAGTGGGAATAACACCACCGATGCTACTGTCAGGGAGGCTGGAGTGGGAATAACACCACCGATGCTACTGTCAGGGAGGCTGGAGTGGGAATAACACCACCGATGCTACTGTCAGGGAGGCTGGTTGACGCTTTTGAATCCAAATCATGAATAATAACAATAATAATTAATAATAATAACATAATAATAATAATAATAATAATAATAATAATAATAATAATAATATATTATAATGAATTATAATATATTTGCGACCACTGTCAGCCTCAGAGTTATCTCTGAGTTACCAGACCTTGCCACGTGGAGGCCAGTGGTTCGTCTTTAAGGTCCCCCCCCCCTCGCCTTCCCCAGGTTCATGTGTCCAGGAATTCATCCGTGGGCCCCCGGATGTCTCCCCTTCCTCATTTCCCTAAGGTCAGCCTCGCCTCTCTTTCTCTCTCTGCCTTCCAGCCTCAGCCTTCCCCAGGTTCATGTATCCAGGAATCCATCTGTCTGCCTCCGGATGTTTTCCCTTCCTCACTTCCCTAAGGTCAGCCTCACCAACCTGTTTTCTTGCTGTCCCCAGGTTCATGTATCCAGGAATCCTTCCGTCTACCGCCGGATATCTTCCCTTCCCTACTTACCCAAGGTCAGCCTCAACTGCATGTATTCTTGCCTTGCCAAGGTTCATGTATCCAGGGATCCATCCGTTCGCTCCCAGATGTCTCCCCTTCCCCACTTACCCAAGGTCAGCCTCAACTGCATGTATTCTTGCCATCCCCAGGTTCATGTATCCAGGAATCCATCCGTCAGCCTCGCTCCCGGATGTCTCCCCTTCCCCACTTACCCAAGGTCAGCCTCAACTCCAGGATTCGGTGCCTTCCCCAGTTCAGTGTGTATCCAGGAATCCATCCTTCGCTCATGTATCCGGAATCCTTCCGTCTACCGCCGGTATCTCCCCTTCACTTCCCTTCCCCACTTCTTGCTCCCATGTAAGGTCGCTCGCGGTACCCAAGGTCAGCCTCAACAACAACCTTCCTCAAGTTCTTCCCCGGAGTGTCTCCAGGAGTCCACTTATGTCACCAGTGGACTCCCTTTCCCACTTCCCCAAGGTCAGCGGTATTCTTGCCACAGGATCATGTATCCAGGATATCTTCGGATATCTTCCCCACTTACCCAAGGTCAGCCTCAACTGCATGTATTCTTGCCTTGCTCAGGTTCATGTATCCAGGAATCCATCCGCTCGCTCCGGATGTCTCCCCTTCCCCACTTACCCAAGGTCAGCCTCAACAACAACCTTCCTCAAGTTCATGTATCCAGGAATCCATCCGCTCGCTCCGGATGTCTTCCCTTCCCCATTTCCCTAAGGTCGGCGGTGCCTTCCCCGGATCAGTGTCTCCAGGAGTCCACTTATGTCACCTGAGTGGACTCCCTTCCCCACTTCCCCAAGGTCAGCGGTATTCTTGCCATTCCCAGGATCATGTATCCAGGAATCCTTCCGTCTACCGCCGGATATCTTCCCTTCCCCACTTACCCAAGGTCAGCCTCAACTGCATGTATTCTTGCCTTGCTCAGGTTCATGTATCCAGGAATCCATCCGCTCGCTCCGGATGTCTCCCCTTCCCCACTTACCCAAGGTCAGCCTCAACAACAACCTTCCTCAAGTTCATGTATCCAGGAATCCATCCGCTCGCTCCGGATGTCTTCCCTTCCCCATTTCCCTAAGGTCGGCGGTGCCTTCCCCGGATCAGTGTCTCCAGGAGTCCACTTGTGTCACCTGAGTGGACTCCCTTCCCCACTTCCCCAGAGTCAGCGGTGCCTTCCCCGGATCAGTGTCTCCAGGAGTCCACTAGTGTCACCTCAGGTGGACTCCCTTCCCCACTTCCCCAGAGTCAGCGGTTGCCACCTTCAGTGACCTCGCTGCATGGAAACTTGGTCTTGTCTAGCTGGTCTACGGTAGAGACTGTCCAGGTGGGTGGAATTACTGGAGGTGACACACACAGAAAACTGCGTCCAGTAATTACACCCACCAAGACAGCCTGCGACCGTAGGTCAGCTAGACGCCACCAAGCTGCCTCACAGTTCCGCCACCTCCGAGAGGCTAATTAACATAAATTTTGGAAATCCTTTTATGTTACACTATGAAAATATACTGAGAACAAGTTGTTTTTTTACTTATTTAGCTGTTTAAAAGTATTTGAGAGTGTTTTATTATTGCAGATGAATACCCAAATGTTGGTTAATTTGTCCACCACCATCATAACTATGTTAAATATTACACTGCTTTCATTTTTGTTTATTTATCCGTCTTTTACATTTGGCACTGAAAGCCTAACAAGCGCAGAAATTGTTTGCATACACATATATAAGTATTTTCACAAATATTTATACGTTTAAACACATTCACCTTACTCATACATCATTATACATACACTTGCATGCATAAAAAATCACACACAATCCCATGTACTACAAATACGCACACAACAATGTACACAGTTATCTGCTATCACTATAATATGTCTGAGATCACACATACATGCACACAAATATATCACTCCAAAGCCCATCCCACGAACACTTATGTACACATACATGTGTACACATTCTCATAGACATACATGTACTCGTCCACATGATTAAACAATGTAGCAGAGACAATATATGGGAAATTTAGATATGAGTATTTGCTTCAATATTCAGAATATATAAGACAAAAAAATGTTGGTTTACAGTAATTTGAGAACATTGTTTGTGTAACTTGTGAATATTTAAAGATGTGACACGACTGAGGCACTAGTGGAGGACTGTGTGTCATGTGCACATGTTATTATGTACACATTAAATACACGTGTTGTGTATGTGTGCCATATGTACATGTGTGTTGATGATTGTCATGTGTACATGTTGTGTGTTGATGATTATCATATGTATATGTTGTGTGTTGATGATTGTCATGTGTACATGTTGTGTTGATGATTGTCATGTGTACATGTTGTGTGTTGATGATTGTCATGTGTACATGTTGTGTGTTGATGATTGTCATGTGTACATGTTGTGTGTTGATGATTGTCATGGGTACATGATGTATGTTGATCGACATGTGTACATGGGTACATGATGTATGTTGTGTTACGTGTTACGTGTTATGTACACATTAATACACGTGCTATTGTGTGTGTGTGCCATATGTACATGTGTGTTGATGATTGTCATGTGTACATGTTGTGTGTTGATGATTGTCATGTGTACATGTTATGTACACATTAAATACACGTATTGTGTATGTGTGCCATGTGTACATGTTGTGAGTTGATGATTGTCATGTGTACGTGTCATTATGTATACATTAATACACGTGTTATTGTGTATGTGTACCATGTGTACATGTTGTGTGTTGATTGTCATGTATACATGTTGTGTGTTGATGATTGTCATGTGTACATGTTGTGTGTTTGATAGTCTTGTGTACATGTTATTATGTATGAATGCTTATAACATGTATGAATATCGCGTGTACATGTTATTGTGTATGTATGAGTGAAAGTGAGAATCTCTAAATCTCCTCCATGAAAATTGCAACGAATTTAAAAAAACTTCCGTTTTTCGTGTTTCATAAATGAATTTGAAGGTCGCAAATGTTTGTATATATACATACATGCACGTACATGTAAAATGTGTGTACAGAGTTTTAACACAGTATGTTAATAAAGTTCTGCTCTACATGATGGCTTGCCTTGTATACATACATATATGTATATATATATATATATATATATATATATATATATATATATATATATATATATATATATATATATATATATATATATATATATATATATATATACATAGATATATATATATATATATATATATATATATATATATATGCAATAAGATCACAGTAAACAGGTGATTTTAAAATATGCAAAACAACCACTGTGAAAGAGTAGTGAAATTCCAAGCGCTTTCGTGACTACTCACATTGTCGGTGAGTAGTCACGAAAGCGCTTGGAATTTCACTACTCTTTCACACTGGTTGTTTTGCATATATATTTTTTTTATTATTTTATTATCACACTGGCCGATTCCCACCAAGGCAGGGTGGCCCGAAAAAGAAAAACTTTCACCATCATTCACTCCATCACTGTCTTGCCAGAAGGGTGCTTTACACTACAGTTTTTAAACTGCAACATTAACACCCCTCCTTCAGAGTGCAGGCACTGTACTTCCCATCTCCAGGACTCAAGTCCGGCCTGCCGGTTTCCCTGAACCCCTTCATAAATGTTACTTTGCTCACACTCCAACAGCACGTCAAGTATTAAAAACCATTCGTCTCCATTCACTCCTATCAAACACGCTCACGCACGCCTGCTGGAAGTCCAAGCCCCTCGCACACAAAACCTCCTTTACCCCCTCCCTCCAACCTTTCCTAGGCCGACCCCTACCCCGCCTTCCTTCCACTACAGACTGATACACTCTTGAAGTCATTCTGTTTCGCTCCATTCTCTCTACATGTCCGAACCACCTCAACAACCCTTCCTCAGCCCTCTGGACAACAGTTTTGGTAATCCCGCACCTCCTCCTAACTTCCAAACTACGAATTCTCTGCATTATATTCACACCACACATTGCCCTCAGACATGACATCTCCACTGCCTCCAGCCTTCTCCTCGCTGCAACATTCATCACCCATGCTTCACACCCATATAAGAGCGTTGGTAAAACTATACTCTCATACATTCCCCTCTTTGCCTCCAAGGACAAAGTTCTTTGTCTCCACAGACTCCTAAGTGCACCACTCACCCTTTTCCCCTCATCAATTCTATGATTCACCTCATCCTTCATAGACCCATCCGCTGACACGTCCACTCCCAAATATCTGAATACATTCACCTCCTCCATACTCTCTCCCTCCAATCTGATATCCAATCTTTCATCACCTAATATTTTTGTTATCCTCATAACCTTACTCTTTCCTGTATTCACTTTTAATTTTCTTCTTTTGCACACCCTACCAAATTCATCCACCAATCTCTGCAACTTCTCTTCAGAATCTCCCAAGAGCACAGTGTCATCAGCAAAGAGCAACTGTGACAACTCCCACTTTATGTGTGATTCTTTATCTTTTAACTCCACGCCTCTTGTCAAGACCCTCGCATTTACTTCTCTTACAACCCCATCTATAAATATATTAAACAACCACGGTGACATCACACATCCTTGTCTAAGGCCTACTTTTACTGGGAAATAATTTCCCTCTTTCCTACATACTCTAACTTGAGCCTCACTATCCTCGTAAAAACTCTTCACTGCTTTCAGTAACCTACCTCCTACACCATACACCTGCAACATCTGCCACATTGCCCCCCTATCCACCCTGTCATACGCCTTTTCCAAATCCATAAATGCCACAAAGACCTCTTTAGCCTTATCTAAATACTGTTCACTTATATGTTTCACTGTAAACACCTGGTCCACACACCCCCTACCTTTCCTAAAGCCTCCTTGTTCATCTGCTATCCTATTCTCCGTCTTACTCTTAATTCTTTCAATAATAACTCTACCATACACTTTACCAGGTATACTCAACAGACTTATCCCCCTATAATTTTTGCACTCTCTTTTGTCCCCTTTGCCTTTATACAAAGGAACTATGCATGCTCTCTGACAATCCCTAGGTACCTTACCCTCTTCCATACATTTATTAAATAATTGCACCAACCACTCCAAAACTATATCCCCACCTGCTTTTAACATTTCTATCTTTATCCCATCAATCCCGGCTGCCTTACCCCCTTTCATTTTACCTACTGCCTCACGAACTTCCCCCACACTCACAACTGGCTCTTCCTCACTCCTACAAGATGTTATTCCTCCTTGCCCTATACACGAAATCACAGCTTCCCTATCTTCATCAACATTTAACAATTCCTCAAAATATTCCCTCCATCTTCCCAATACCTCTAACTCTCCGTTTAATAACTCTCCTCTCCTATTTTTAACTGACAAATCCATTTGTTCTCTAGGCTTCCTTAACTTGTTAATCTCACTCCAAAACTTTTTCTTATTTTCAACAAAATTTGTTGATAACATCTCACCCACTCTCTCATTTGCTCTCTTTTTACATTGCTTCACCACTCTCTTAACCTCTCTCTTTTTCTCCATATACTCTTCCCTCCTTGCATCACTTCTACTTTGTAAAAACTTCTCATATGCTAACTTTTTCTCCCTTACTACTCTCTTTACATCATCATTCCACCAATCGCTCCTCTTCCCTCCCGCACCCACTTTCCTGTAACCACAAACTTCTGCTGAACACTCTAACACTACATTTTTAAACCTACCCCATACCTCTTCGACCCCATTGCCTATGCTCTCATTAGCCCATCTATCCTCCAATAGCTGTTTATATCTTACCCTAACTGCCTCCTCTTTTAGTTTATAAACCTTCACCTCTCTCTTCCCTGATGCTTCTATTCTCCTTGTATCCCATCTACCTTTTACTCTCAGTGTAGCTACAACTAGAAAGTGATCTGATATATCTGTGGCCCCTCTATAAACATGTACATCCTGAAGTTTACTCAACAGTCTTTTATCTACCAATACATAATCCAACAAACTACTGTCATTTCGCCCTACATCATATCTTGTATACTTATTTATCCTCTTTTTCTTAAAATATGTATTACCTATAACTAAACCCCTTTCTATACAAAGTTCAATCAAAGGGCTCCCATTATCATTTACACCTGGCACCCCAAACTTACCTACCACACCCTCTCTAAAAGTTTCTCCTACTTTAGCATTCAGGTCCATTACCACAATTACTCTCTCACTTGGTTCAAAGGCTCCTATACATTCACTTAACATCTCCCAAAATCTCTCTCTCTCCTCTACATTCCTCTCTTCTCCAGGTGCATACACGCTTATTATGACCCACTTTTCGCATCCAACCTTTACTTTAATCCACATAATTCTTGAATTTACACATTCATATTCTCTTTTCTCCTTCCATAACTGATCCTTCACCATTACTGCTACCCCTTCCTTTGCTCTAACTCTCTCAGATACTCCAGATTTAATCCCATTTATTTCCCCCCACCGAAACTCCCCTACTTCCCCTTAAGCTTTGTTTCGCTTAGGGCCAGGACATCCAACTTCTTTTCATTCATAACATCAGCAATCATCTGTTTCTTGTCATCCGCACTACATCCACGCACTTTCAAGCATCCCAGTTTTTCTTCTTCTCTTTTTTAGTAAATGTCTACAGGTGAAGGGGTTACTAGCTCATTGCTCCCGGCATTTTAGTCGCCTCATACGACACGCATGGCTTACGGAGGAAAGATTCTTTTCCAATTCCCCATGGACAATAGAAGAAATAAAGAAGAACAAGAGCTATATAGAAAAAGGAGAAAAACCTAGATGTATGTATATATATATATGCATGTGCGTGTCTGTGAAGTGTGACCAAAGTGTAAGTAGGAGTAGCAAGATATCCCTGTTATCTAGCGTGTTTATGAGACAGAAAAAGAAACCAGCAATCCTACCATCATGCAAAACAGTTACAGGTTTCTGTTTCACAGTCATCTGGCAGGACGGTAGTACTTCCCTAGGTGGTTGCTGTCTACCAACCTACTATATATATATATATATATATATATATATATATATATATATATATATATATATATATATATATATATATATATATATATATATATATATATATATATATATATATATATATATATATATATATATATATATATATATATATATATATATATATATATATATATATATATATATACATATATATATATATATATATATGTCGTGCCGAATAGGCAGAACTTGCGATCTTGGCTTAAATAGCAACGCTCATCTTGCCATATAGGACAAGTGAAAATTTGTGTATGCAATAATTTCGCCAAAATCATTCTAAACCTAACGAAAAAAATATATTTCACTGTGTTTGTTTAGTATTAAATTACTGTAAACAAATCTAAAATATATTTAGTTGGGTTAGGCTAAAATAAATTGTTCTTGTTATAATAAGGTGAGGTAAGTTTTCTAAGATTCTTTTGGTGCAAAATTAAAAAATTTTACATTAACATTAATGAAAAAAATATATCTTTAAACATATAAGAGAAAATTTCAGAAAGGGCACGACATATATATATATATATATATATATATATATATATATATATATATATATATATATATATATATATATATATATATATATATATATATATATATATATATATATATATATATATATATATATATATATATATGTGTATATTATATAGGGAAGTACCACGTCTATAGCTGGAATGGGGACCCTCATCCTCAGAGAAGACAATAAACGTATCTCAGGGAAAACTCTAGGCTCTCCCCGGAGCTGTTTTAATATTTTCTTCTCCTACCACCCCCTGTATATTTTATATTCTATGTGAACATTTATTAATAAACAGAATACATTTATAGAAAAAACGAACATGAATATATATATATATATATATAAATATATATATATATATATATATATATATATATATATATATATATATATATATATATATATATATATATATATATATATATATATATATATATGTGTGTGTGTGTGTGTGTGTGTGTGCAAGGAATTCGCAAGAGCAGGCGAAATATACACAAACACTGATCTCTGGCTGAAGGAGACTCGAACCTACGAACCTTAAAACAAGGTACCCAGTGCTTTACCAATCTACCCACACTGGACCAATACCTTGGAGTCCAGCTTGCGCTAGACTTTGATTCAAGGCAGCCAGCTTTCAGGGAGAAGGCTTACAGCTTTTCATCTCATCCCCTGCATGCATCAGCCTTACTAGAGATATTAACAATGCAAGGAATTCGCAAGAGCAGGCGAAATATACACAAACACTGATCTCTGGCTGAAGGAGACTCGAACCTACGAACCTTAGAACAAGGTACGCAGTGCTTTACCAGTCTACCCACACTGGACCAAGTGTATATTTCACCTGCTCTTGCGAATTCCTGGCATTGTTAATATCTCTAGTAAGGCTGATGCATGCAGGGGATGAGATGAAAAGCTTTAAGCCTTCTCCCTGAAAGCTAGCCGCTTTGGATCAAAATCTAGCGCAAGCTGGACTCCAAGGTATTGGTCCAGTGTGGGTAGATTTGTAAAGCACTGCATAACTTGTTCTAAGGTTCATAGGTTCGAGTCTCCTTCAGCCAGAGATCAGTGATTGTATATATATATATATATATATATATATATATATATATATATATATATATATATATATATATATATATATATATATATATATATATATATATATATATATATATATATATATATATATGCATGCAAAACAACCACTGTGAATGAATAGAGAAATTCCAAGCGCTTTCGTGACTACTCACTTTATCAAGGAGCAATAAAAGTAATGCATCAAAGGAAGGTATATAAAGGGTCTAGCCGACACATCCCTATTACATCCCACAACAAAGCAACACCTGACGCGCGACACATAAGAAATGGAACTGCAGCAGGCCCGCTGGCCCAACTAGGCAGATCCTTCACACAACCCACCAACAAACTATTCTACCCAAGAATTAAGAATTTTAAAATTTATTATTTGTCCAATGTATTATTAAATTCTTCCCAAATTATATTAATTATAAATGGATCTAATTTATATAAACCAAAGGAAATATATTAGTCAAAAATGCTTTTTATGAAACATGACTGAATTATATTCCTGTCGTCCACAGACTTGCTTGATACAACTTTCTCAACTTTTTGAAAATCAATTGGATGGTTATAATCTCTAACATGAATAAATAGAGCATTGGAATCTTGTCCAGTTCTAATGCTAAATTCATCTATTCATTTATCTACAATCCTGTCAGACACTGCAACTTCTTGGGATCTTAATACTTGGGAATTCTTCGCTTGCCTAACCCTTGGGCACGACCTACTTCCACATTGGACAAATGTGACGCCACCTACGACTGCTGCACCTCTCCTGCGTACGGTTTATAAGCTGCTTCTCTGCTCCTATGCCGTATTCTATTCAAGATTGATGGACTGACCACATCGACTCAAGGCTGCGGGTCTGATTACCTCATTTTCCTCCTGTTCTTCAAGTTTATCCTTTGTATGGACTGATGAAGCTACTGTGTGGCGAAACGTTTCCTCAATGAAGATACCCAAGAGTTGCACATGTGTCTAATTTAACAACTTGGTGGGGTTGAACTCCAGGAGCCAATTGCTGGACCAGGTCTGCAGCCTGTCCAGATCCCTTTGTAGTTCTGCCTGGTCTTCGATCGAAAGAATTCTTCTCAGGAACTTCACGTCATCTGCAAACAGGGACACTTCGGAGTCTATTCCTTCCGTCATGTCGTTCACAAATACCAGAAACAGCACTGGTCCTAGGACTGACCCCTGTGGGACCTCGCTGGTCACAGATGCCCACTCTGACACCTCGCCACGTACCATGACTCGCTGCTGTCTTCCTGACAAGTATTCCCTGTTTCATTGTAGTGCCTTCCCTGTTATCCCTGCTTGGTCCACCAGTTTTTGCACTAATCTCTTGTGTGTAACTGTGTCAAAAGCCTTCTTGCAGTCCAAGAAAATACAATCCACCCACCCCTCTCTCTCTTGTCTTACTGCTGTCACCATGTCATAGAACTCCAGTAGGATTGTGACACAGGATTTCCCGTCCCTGAAACCATGTTGGCTGCTGTTGATGAGATAATTTCTTTCTATGTGTTCCACCACTCTTCTGATAATCTTCTCCATGACTTTGTATACTATACATGTCAGTGACACTGGTCTGTAGTTTAGTGCTTAATGTCTGTTTCATTTTTTTAAAGATTGAGACTACATTTGCTGTCTTCCATGCCTCAGGCAATCTCCCTGTTTCGATAGATTTATTGAATATTGTTGTTAGGGGTCCACATAGCGCTTCTGCTCCCTCTCTCAGGGCCCATGGAAAGGTGTTATCCGCCCCCATTGCCTTTGAGGTATCTAGCTCACTCAGAAACCTCTTCACTTCTTCCTCGGTTGTGTGTACTGTGTGCAGCACTTGGTGGTGTGCCCCACCTCTCCATCTATCTGGAGCCCCTTCTGTCTCCTCTGTGAACACTTCTTTGAATCTCTCGTTGAGTTCCTCACATACTTCACTCTCATTTCTTGTGCATATATGTGTGTGTGTGTGTGTATGTGTGTACTCACCTATTTGTACTCACCTATTTGTGATTACAGGGGTTGGTTCATAGCTCCTGGCCCCGCCTCTTCACTGCTACTGGTCCTCTCTCTCCCTACTCCATGAGCTTTATCAAACGTCGTCTTAAAACTTTGTAAGGTTACCGCCTCCACTACATCACTTTCTCGGCTATTCCACTGCCTGACAACTCTATGTCTGAAGAAATACTTCTTAACATCCCTTTGACTCATCTGAGTCTTCAGCTTCCAATTGTGACCCCTTGTTTCTGTGTCCCATCTCTGGAACTTCCTGTCTTTGTCCACTTTATCTATTTCGCGACGTATTTTATTTGTCGTTATTGTGTCTTCCCTGACCCTCCTGTCCTCCAGTGTCATCAGGCCAATTTCCCTTAACGTTTCGTAGGACAATCACCTTAGCTCTGAGACTAGTCTTGTCGCAAACCTTTGCACTTTCTCTAATTTCTTGACGTGCTTGACCAGATGTGGATTCCAAACTGGTGCTGCATACGCCAGTATGGGCCTGAAGTATATGGTATACAGAGTCTTGAACGATTCATTACTGTGGTATCGGAACGCTATCCTTATACTCACTCGAAGATCTTTTTCCTTGAGTGAAGTTTGCAGTCTTTGGCCACCTAGATTTTGCATTTGGCAGGGTTAAATTCAAGTAGCCAGTTGCTGGGCCAGGCTTTTATCCTGTCCAGGTAGACCTGCCTGATCCTCGACCGATTTGATTCTCCTGACTCAAGAAATCGTAATGACACGATTGCAAACAAACCATACCCCCGGCCGGGATTGAACCCGCGGTCATAGAGTCTCAAAACTCCAGCCCGTCGCGTTAGCCACTAGACCAGCTAGCCACAATAAGATTCATCCAACTAGGTATATTTCTACACCATAGAAAGGTTAGCACAGGCACCTCTGTGACCACAAATGCAAGTTTTTACAGACGAATCTCCAGCTAGCGTGGCCGTGACGAACTCTAGCTCAAGTCGTTACGATTTCTTGAGTCATGTTGACGGCAGTGAAGGGACTTGAGCTAGAGTTCGTCACGGCCACGCTAGCTGGAGATTCGTCTGTAAAAACTTGCATTTGTGGTCACAGAGGTGCCTGTGCTAACCTTTCTATGGTGTAGAAATATACCTAGTTGGATGAATCTTATTGTGGCTAGCTGGTCTAGTGGCTAACGCGACGGGCTGAAGTTTTGAGACTCTATGACCGCGGGTTCAATCCCGGCCGGGGGTATGGTTTGATTCTCCTCATTAATTTCACGTCATCTGCGAACAAGAACACTTCTGAGTCTACCCCTTCCGTTATGTCATTCACATATATCAAAAACAGCACAGGTCCTAGGACTGACCCCTGTGGAACCCCGCTTGTCACAGTCGCCCGCTCTGACACCTCGTCACGTACCATGAATCGTTGTTGTTTTCATGTCAGATATTCTCTGATCCTATTGCAGTGCCTTTCCTGTTATGTGTGCCTGATCCTCTAGCTTTTGCAGTAACCTCTTGTGAGGAAATGTGTCGAAGGTCTTCTTGCAGTCCAAGAAAAAGCAGTCTATCCACCCCTCTCTCTCTTGTCTTACTTCTGTCACCTTGTCATCAGACTCCAGTAGGTTTGTGACACAGGATTTTCCTTCCTTGAAACCGTTCTGGTTGTCGTTTATACGTTTGTTTCTTTCCAGGTGCTTCACCATTCTCCTCCTGATGATCTTCTCCATGACTTTTCATACTATACACGTTAATGACACAGGTCGGTAGTTTAATGCCTCATGTCTGTCTCTTTTTTTAAAAATTGGGACTACATTTACCATCTTCCATACCTCAGGTAATTGTCCAGTTTCAGTGGATGAGTGTGTGTGTGTATGTGTGTGTGTGTGTGTGTACTCACCTAGTGTGTGTGTGTGTGTGTGTGTGTGTACTAGGTCACTCTCCCTGAGCCGTGAGCTTTATCATACCTCTGTGTGTGTGTGTGTGTCTGTGGCTGAAGAAATACTTCCTAACATCCCTGTGATTCATCTGTGTCTTCAGCTTCCAACTGTCATCCGTGTGTGTGTGTGTGTGTGTGTGTGTGTGTGTGTGTGTATGTCGTGCCGGATAAGTAAAATCGGTAAATTAGCAAGAAGTCATTTAAAATTTAGTCCTTTCTAAAATTTTCTCTTATACATTTAAAGATATATTATTTTCATTTATGTTAACGTAAAAATTAATAATTTTGTACCAAAAGTATCTTAGAAAACTTACTTAACTCATTATAACAAGCTCAATTTAATTTAGCCTAATCCAGCTAAATATACTATTTTAGGTAAGTTTACAGTAATTTAATAATAAACAGTATACATGTATATGCACATTGTTTACTTACTTTGAGTAAAATAAGTTTAATTAATATTTAATTAATATAACTGGTATGTAACTAGCATAACGTTCAAGGTAATTTACACAACCGTGTGAGCGAGAGCGGGTGGTCAAGTATCACCTGGGAGATGGACCCTTCGGATGACTAGTATTGATCAGTGGAAAGCAAGAGACACGCCCAAGCCCCCAACCCAGCACACCTCACGCACCCAACCACTCACTCACTCACTCACCCACTCACTCATGACGCCAAGGAAGATAGACGTTACTCACCATATCCAGGGGGTAAAAAAGCACTGTGTCTAGTTGGTACTGCAAGAAGTAGAGTTTTTAATGAGTGGTGTCCTAACAAACTGAATGAAATTATTGATGGAACATTTTCTGGATTACGATTAAACATTAGAGTGGTGCGTTTGTAGACAAAATGGTAGAAGGTACACGATTTCAGCACTGCTATGCTTGTACACCTGTAGACAAGGAAACTAATGGATAGCTGGACAGAATGACTACACAGTAAGTGAACATATTCATTTATCCCAAGAAGGATTATGCAACCTAATGGAAAATGCAGCTTAATAGAATGAGATCGAAATTTTGACTTATTTACAACAAATACGGAAAACATTAAAGCTGAGACAATGAGGAAGAGAAAAGGATAGATCTGGAATTGGGTGAAAATATGACCAAATAGACCACTGAAAATATTCGCAATTGGAGGGTTACAAGGTTATACAAATTAAGAAAAATCTTTCAAAGGAGAGTAAAGTGTAATTAAAAGATTTAAAAAAAAAATGTCAGGAAGCTGAATGAGGATAGAAGTGAGGGGAAAAAATGAAATTTTATTTAGAGATTAAAAGGACGGTACAAGCTCATAATACGGTTTTTCAGAAAAAAAACCACAGGATACATGAAAATCATATCGTAGCAAATAGGAAAAAGGGCAACACTAATATAGCTGGAATAATAGTAAAAATATAAGAACTTGAGGATATTATAAACGAAAAGAAACATGATTTAGTTGGTCTAACTGAAACCAAACTGAAGAAGCGTATTTCAGATATGTTTGTATTTCACAGAAATTACTCGGTGTGCAGAAGAGACAGAATAGGAAAGAAATACATAGTGGCAATATTAGTAAAAGACTCTATAAGTTACGGAAAGCGAAATCGAGATTACTAAAAAAAATTGAAATTTTTAGGGATAAATCCTTAAATAAAGATGAGAAACTATTAATAGTATATGTATTGTAACACAATTTATTAATACTTGAGAAAGAGAAGCATTCGATTCCATAATTGATTGATTACATAGTATCTTTAGGGAACTATTTATGAAATGTGACTGAGATAAGGAAAAGTTATTGTACTCTGAGAGTTTAACTTACGACTAATGAGGCTAGAATTGCAATTAAATATGAAGACATTCTTTTATGATTCAGCATATAAATGAAGTAAAAATAATCAATAATGCGAGAATGCAACACTCCATTATTAGATTTAAAAGTTACTTTAACATGGGAGGAAATTTTCAACATTACTTAAACCTACTTAGAAAAAGTGATCAAGTTCTATTTGAAATAACATATGTAGTGGAATATGACAGAGACGATAAGATTATAAGAAATGTAATTTTAATGCATTAAAACAGTAAGAGAAATTCCGTGGAATATAAAACAAGGTATGATGTAAACCGAATATAAAACAACCAGGTATGATGTAAACCGAATATAAAACAACCAGGTATGATGTAAACCGAATATAAAACAACCAGGTATGATGTAAACCGAATATAAAACAACCAGGTATGATGTAAACCGAATATAAAACAACCAGGTATGATGTAAACCGAATATAAAACAACCAGGTATGATGTAAACCGAATATAAAACAACCAGGTATGATGTAAACCGAATATAAAACAACCAGATATAAAACAACCAGGTATGATGTGAATATAAAACAACCAGGTATGATGTAAACCGAATATAAAACAACCAGGTATGATGTAATATAAAACAACCAGGTATGATGTAAAGAATATAAAACAACCAGGTATGAAAGCCGAATGAAAGGATATGGAAATAATTACAGAGGAAGTGGAAATATAAACACATAAGCAGTATAACATGATCCTTTATTGACAACGTTTCGCCGACACAGTGGGCTAAATTTATCAAGTCACAAAATTGATAAAGTCCACTGTGTGGGTGAAACGTTGTCAACAAAGGATCACATTATACTGCTTATGTTTTTATATTTCCATTATGTCGGTATTTTATACCATTTATTTCCAAAGAGGAAATAAAGAAATTGGTACGAGATACTGATAAAGGGCTACTGGGACCAGACAGGATACCATCCACGTGGACTGATACGAGGAACAAAGGAGACATGATAACCAAAAATAACTTCCCGAACCGGTTTGGAAGAGAAGATAAAGAACTGTTTTTAATTCCTGCAGCAAAGATCAATAGACGACAAAGTTTTAAACTGAGAAAAAAGTGGAGAGGATATTAGATAATACAGTGGAACGATAGTGGAAAGCATTAAAACAGGAATTAGTGGTAAAACCATTGGGGATTTTAAATTACATCATGATCTAGTTTCTGAAGACTAGACACAATGGGCCACTTCTGCTCTAGTAGTTATGAATATGTAATTACAAGCACATACACTTACACACACACACACACACACACACACACACACACACACACACACACACACACACACACACACACACACACACACACACACACACACACACAAGCGGGGTTCCACAGGGGTCAGTCCTAGGACCTGTGCTGTTCTTGGTATATGTGAATGACATAACGGAAGGGATAGACTCAGAAGTGTCCTTGTTTGCAGATGATGTGAAGTTAATGAGAAGAATCAAATCGGATGAGGATCAGGCAGGACTACAAAGAGACCTGGACAGACTACAAGCCTGGTCCAGCAACTGGCTCCTTGAGTTTAACCCTGCCAAATGCAAAGTCATGAAGATTGGGGAAGGGCAAAGAAGACCGCAGACACAATATAGTTTAGATGGCCAAAGACTGCAAACCTCACCCAAGGAAAAAGATCTGGGGGTGAGTATAACACCGAGCATATCTCCTGAGGCGCACATCAATCAGATAACTGCTGCAGCATACGGGCGCCTGGCAAACCTACGGATAGCGTTCCGATACCTCAGTAAGGATTCGTTCAAGACTCTGTATACCATTTACGTCAGGTCCATACTGGAGTATGCAGCACCAGTTTGGAATCCACACCTAGTCAAGCACGTCAAGAAATTAGATAAAGTGCAAAGGTTTGCAACAAGACTAGTCCCATAGCTACGGGGATTGTCCTACGAAGAAAGGTTGAGGGAAATCGGCCTGACGACACTGGAGGACAGGAGGGTCAGGGGAGATATGATAACGACATATAAAATACTGCGCAGAATAGACAAGGTGGACAAAGACGGGATGTTCCAGAGAAGGGACACAGACACAAGAGGTCACAATTGGAAGTTGAAGACTCAGATGAATCAAAGGGATGTTAGGAAGTATTTCTTCAGTCATAGAGTAGTCAGGCCGTGGAATAGCCTAGAAAGTGACGTAGTGGAGGCGGGAACCATACACAGTTTTAAGGCGAGGTATGATAAAGCTCATGGGGGCAGGGAGAGAGAGGACCTAGTAGCAATCAGCGAAGAGGCCAGGAGGACTCGACCCCTGCAACCACAAATAGGTGAGTACAAATAGGTGAGTACACACACACACACACACACACACACACACACACACACACACACACACACACACTCACGCACCTCAGTAAGGAATCGTTCAAGACTCTGTACACCGTGTTCATCAGGCCCATATTAGAGTATGCAGCACCAGTTTGGAACCCACGTCTGGTCAAGCATGTCGAGAAATTAGAGAAACTGCCACAAGACTAGTCCCAGAGCTAAGGAGAACGTCCTACGAAGAAAGGTTAAGGGAAATTGTCCTGACGAAACTGGAGGACAGGAGGGTTAGGGGAGACATGATAACGACATGTAAAGTACTGCTATGAATTGACACGGTAGACGAAGACTGGATGTTCCAGAGATGTAGACTCCGATGAGTCAGAAGGATGAAGATTGAGACACTTATGCAACATATATGAATCTTTACTGAAGAAATGTTTCATCAGACGAGGTCTGATGAAACTCATGGAGCAGGAGAGAGACCGGGCCAGGAGGTAAGACTCCACCTTTACAACCACAAATAGGTGAGCATGCACACACACACACATATATACACACACACACACACACACAAACCTACACACACAAACACACCTACACACACAACCACACCTACACACACACACACCTACACACACACACACACACACCTACACACCCACACACACACACACACACACCTACACACACACACACACACTACACACACCTACACACACACACACACACACACACACCTACACACACACCTACACACACCTACACACACACACACACACACACACACTACACACACAGACACTACACACACAGACACTACACACACACACACACATACACACACACACACACACACCTTCACACACACACTACACACACACACACACACACACCTACACACACACCGACACACACACACACACACACACACACACACACACACACACACACACACACACACACACACACACACACACACACACACACACCTACACACACACACACACCTACACACACACACACACACACACACACACACACACACACACACACACACACACACACACACACACACACACACACACACACACACACACACGCACACACACCTACACACACACACCACACACACACACACACACACACACACACCACACTCACACACACACCTACACACCTACACAAACACACATACACACACACACACACACACACACACACACACACCTACACACAGACACACACCTACACAAACACACATACACACACACACACACACACACACACCTACACACACACACACACCTACAAACACACCTTCACACACACCTTCACACACACACACACACACACCACACACACACACACACCACACACACACACACACCTACACACACACACACACACACACACCTTCACACACACACCTACACACACACACACACACACACACACACACACACACACACACACACACACACACACACACACACCTACAAACACACCTTCACACACACCTTCACACACACACACACACCTTCACACACACACACCTTCACACACACACCTACACACACACACCTTCACACACACCTTCACACACACACAAGCCAGGGAGATAAAAGAAAAGGGTAGTTGAGTTAGTGACTCCAGTGTATAGTGCATACAGTGAAGAAGAAAGAGAAGAGGAGCCGGAACGGGAAGCATCTTACAGCGCATGAGTGAAGCAGTGCAGGCAGCTCTGGAGAGCTGAATATCATACTTAAGGCACTAATCACTGACAGAGGAGTAGAACTGGGGAAGGGGAACAAAGGTGGGGACCAGAGGCACTGTAGTGCACGTGCAGGCAGTAAGGTGGGGACCAGAGGCACTGTAGTGCACGTGCAGGCAGTAAGGTTGGACAATTAACACTAACATTGTTTATTCATTAAGTATAACTCCAGGTATACACGTGTAGGTACACAGGCGTTTATTCAGCAAGTAAGTATAGCTCCAGGTATACACAAATAGGTGCACAGGTGTTTACTCAGTAAGTACAGCTCCAGGTATGCACGAGTAGGTGCACAGGTGTTTACTCATTAAGTAAGTATAGCTCCAGGTATACACGAGTAGGTGCACAGGTGTTTACTCATTAAGTAAGTACAGCTCCAGGTATACACGAGTAGGTGCACAGGTGTTTACTCATTAAGTAAGTATAGCTCCAGGTATACACGAGTAGGTGCACAGGTGTTTACTCATTAAGTAAGTATAGCTCCAGGTATACACGAGTAGGTACACAGGTGTTTACTCATTACAGGTACACGAGTAGGTACACAGGTGTTTACTGCAAAGGCATAGGCAGGGTGCTCCCGGTACAGGCTCTCTCGGTACATAGCAGCATGCACGTGGAGAGTCTAGGATAGGCCCATAAGCCTGGCAGCGAGATTATCCCTCCCTCTCCTCCTCCCTCTCACCTCGCTTGACTCGCATGGCAGGATAGTAACGCACAAACGCACACACACCCTACCATAACGGACCCGTCTCATAAACCCACTCATACCCACACATACCCACGGTTCACACTCTCCCTGTACCTCCCCTACCTCTCTCTTTCCCTCCCTCCCTCCCTCTCTCTTTCCCCCCTTCCTCCTCCTCCTCCTTCTATACTTCCTCCATCTTCCCCCCACCTCCCCTCCCTTCCTACCTACCTCCCCTACCATTATCTTTCCCTGGCTCCCTCTCTCTTTCCCTGGCTCCCTCTCTTTCCCTCCTTTCCTCCTACTGCTATACCTCCATTTTCCCCCCACCTCTCCTCCCTTCCTCCCTACCTACCTCTCCCATTCCCTCCCTCCCTCTCTCTTTCCCTCCATTCCTCCCCCTGCTCCTCCCCCTCCTATACCTTCTCCATCTTCCCCCCACCTCCCCTCCCTTCATCCCTACCTACCTCTCCTACCCCTCTCTTTCCCTCCCTCCTCCTGCTCCTCCTCCTCCTATACCTCCTCCATCTTCCCCCCACCTCCCCTCCCTTCACCCCTACCTACCTCCCCTACCCCTCTCTTTCCCTCCCTTCCTTCTGCTCCTCCTCCTATACCTCCTACATCTTCTCCCCACCTCCCCCGAGAGCTCTCTCTCTCTCAACCTCCCCTACCTATCTCTTTCCCTCCCTTCCTCCTCCTTCCCCCTCCACCTTCCCTCCAATCTCCCCCTCCCTCTCCCCTCGCCTCCTAGGCCTGCAAGAACACTACCCAACCCACACGCTCCACACATTCTAACACTCGCTTCCCTCCTCTCTCTCTCTCCCTCTCTCTCTAACTCACTCAACCACACTATCTCTCTCTATCCTCCTCCTCTTTCTCTAACCCTCTAGCTCACACTCAAACACACTCTCTGTCCCTCTCTATCATCCTCCTCCTATACCTCCTCCATCTCCCCCCTCACCTCCTCTTCCTTCTCCTCCTCCCTTTCCCCTCGCCTCCAAGGCCTGCAAGCACACTAAAGGCTGATCTTCTGCAACTCACATGCTCCACACACTCTGACTCTCCCTTCCTCCCTCTCTCTCTAACTCATACTCAGCCACACTCCCTATCTCTCTTTATCCCACTTTCTCTCCCTCATCATCTTCCTTCTCATCCTCCCTACTCCTTCTACTCCTTTCCCCCCATTGCTCTTCCCCCTGTCCCCCTTAGTCTTCCCCCCCATCTCTCTTCCCTCTGTTGCTGTCCCCCCTCCAGCTCACTATCCTTTTCCCCTCCCTGTCTCCTCCTCCCTTCTCCCCACAACAAACACCCCCCTCCCCCAAAACAAACACCCCCCCTCCCCCCACAACAAACACCCCCCTTCCCTCACATCAAACACCCCCCTCCACAGCACCCATGGCATAAGATCTTCCTTCTCTGAAAAAAAACATGGGACACCAAAAACCTGGACGGAGAACCAGAGGAATGGTGGATGAAGCGAGTGGTGGACCTGGGAGAGAAGACTGGGAGGCAGAGCTCACGCGAAGAGAGGAGTGGGGGAGGAAGCTGGAAGTGATCAGCAAGAAAATAGAAGAGAAAATAGCTGAGGAGAGCAGGAAATGGGAATTACAAATCACAGCAGCTGAAGCTAAGATACAGAGCTTAGTAAAAGAACTAAAGAGTCTGAAACAGCCTAAAGAACCAAAGGACAGTACAGCCATGACACCAAGAGCTACTACATCAGTCACCGATGAGGGAACAGTAGGGGACAAAGGAGATGTACTGTATGCGATGACCCCATAGGACCCAAGGGGGGCCCGGGAAAAGGCAGGGAGAACAGCAAGAACTAATGAGGGGACTAAAGTCAATGAAGGAGCTAAACTTTACACAGAGGCTCTAACAGACAACTGCCATGTCCAGGAACAAATAAGGAGAGGGACACCAGATAGGGAAGAGACAGTAAGAAGCAATGAGTCAATGGCAGGAACTAATTTGAATCAGAGGATGCACAGTGAGAGGATGAAAGGGAGAGGGCCATTTTTGTCTATGGGCTCCAAGAAGTAGATGGAGAAACTTACAAGGCAAGGAAACAGGAAGAGAAAAAAACGATTGAAAGCATCATGAAAGCAATAGGAGAGGACGACATGACTCAGCTGGCAAATTTTCAGATAATTGGGTGGTTTGCGAGGGGAAAAAAGCATCCAGTCAAAGTGATTTTCAAGGCAGAGTCAGCTCGAAACCGGATGCTGCAGGAGAAAGCACGCCTAAGGGACAATCAGGTGTTCCGGAGTGTGTACCTCGACCGAGACAGAACACAAGAAAGGATGACACTGAAAGAGAGGGTGCAACGTCACAAGGAGGAATGGGAGGCAAGGAAAAGTGGAGAGCAGGAGAAATCAGGCCACGTGGAAGAACAAACACAACCCCCTCCAGTACCACCCACAGAAGGAACACAACCATGGCAATCCCAAAGCAACCAAACGACCTAACCCAAAACCCACTCACTGCACCCTCTGCCCCCATCCCCCTCAACACAAACCCCACCCCCACAGAAACCCACAGTAGCCCACACATCCCCCTCTGCATAAACCCCACCCCCACAGTAACCCTCAGTAACCCATACCTCCCCCTCAGCTCAAACCTCACCCCAACAGAAACCCACAGTAATCCATACAATGTACCCTCTCCCCCCATCCCCCTCACCACAAACCCCACCCTCACAGTAACCCACAGCAACTTTCACACTGTACCCTCTATCCCCATCCCCCTCACCACAACCCCCTCCCCCATTGTAATCCCTCATAGGCCCTTTTCCCCCATCCCCCTCACCCCCACCCCCACTGAAACCCCCCATAGGTCCTCTGCCCCCACACCCCACACCACAAACCCCACCCCCACACCAACCCCCTATAGGCCCCTGCTCCCCCTAACCCACCTCTCTCCCCAGACCACAGTTATTGAAAAGAAGTTGAAGGTTTGGTACACGAACACGGATGTAATAACGAATAAATGTGAGGAGTGGCACGAAAGAATCAAGGAGTTGTCCTCAGACATCGTAGCGGTTACAGAAACGAAACTCACTGGGATAATAACAGATGCAATCTTCCCACCCGGATATCAGATCCTGAGGAAGGATAGAAGGAGAAGGGGGGGAGGAGGGGTTGCACTACTAATAAAAAACCGGTGGGGTTATCAAGAAATGGAAGGTATGGGCGAGACTGGACAAAGGGATTACATAGGTACAGTTCAGTCAGGGGAACACAATGTAGTCATTGCAGTTATGTATAACCCACCACATAACTGCAGGAGGCCAAGAGAGGAATATGATGAATGCAACAGAGCAATGGTGGACACTCTAGCTGAGGTGGCAAGAAGGGCCCACTAAAGTAGAGCGAAGCTACTGGTCATGGGCGACTTCAATCACAGGGAGATTGATTGGGAAAACCTGGAGCCACATGGGGGTCCCGAAACATGGAGAGCCAAGATGATGGATGTGGTGCTGGCAAATCCCATGCACCAACATGTTAGGGATACTACCAGAGAGAGAGGGGAGGATGAACCAGCAAGACTGGACCTATTGTTCACCCTGAGTAGCTCAGACATTGAGCACATCATATATGAAAGGCCCCTTGGAGCTAGTGACCACGTAGTTATGAGCTTCGAATACATCGTGGAGCTAAGAGTGGAGAGGGTAACAGGAGTAGAAAGGGAAAAGCTAAACTATAAAGGGGGGGACTACACAGGAATGAGGACCTTCCTGCAAGAGGTTCAGTGGGAACAGGAATTGGTAGGAAAATCAGTAAACGAAATGATGGACTTTGTAACAACAAAATGCAAGGTGGCAGAGGAAAGGTTTGTTCCCAAGGGTAACAGAAATAATGGGAAGGACAGAACGAGCCCTTGGTTTACCCGAAGGTGCAGGGAGGCAAAAACTAAGTGCTCTAGAGAATGGAAAAAGTACAGAAGGCAAAGGACTCAGGAGAATAAAGAGATTAGTCGACGAGCCAGAAACGAGTATGCACAGATGAGAAGGGAGCCGCAGCGGCAGTATGAAAATGACATAGCATCGAAAGTCAAGTCTGACCCAAAACTACTCTACAGCCACATCAGGAGGAAGACAGTCAAGGATCAGGTAATCAGGCTGAGGAAAGATGGTGGGGAGCTCACAAGAAAGGACCAGGAAGTATGTGAGGAGCTCAACATGAGATTTCAGGAAGTATTTACAGTGGAGGCTGAAGGGACAACGGGAAGACAAAGCAACTGAGAAGGAGTTGGAGAAGCTCCTAAGTGACCTTGATACCTCAAAGGCGGTGGAACCGGACAACATCTCTCCATGGGTCCTTAGAGAGGGAGCAGGGACGCTACGTGTGTCACTAACCAAAATCTTCAACACTTCCCTTGAAACTGGGCAACTACCTGAAGTATGGAAGAAGACAAATGTAGTCCCCATCTTAAAGAAGGGAGACAGAAATGAAGCACTAAATTATAGACCAGTGTCACTGACATGTATAGTATGCAAAGTCTTGGAAAAGATTATCAGGAGGAGAGTGGTGGAGCACCTGGAGCGGAACAAGATTATAAACGACAGCCAGCACGGATTCATGGAAGGCAAATCCTGTGTCACAAACCTACTAGAGTTTTACGACAAGGTAACTGAAGTAAGAAATGAGAGGGAGGGGTGGGTTGATTGCATTTTCTTGGACTGCAGGAAGGCCTTCGACACAGTTCCTCACAAGAGATTAGTACAGAAGCTAGAGGAACAGGCACGTATAAGAGGAAGGGCACTGCAATGGGGCAGAGAATACCTAACAGGGAGGCAACAGCGAGTCATGGTCCGTGATGAGGTATCACAGTGGGCGCCAGTGACGAGCGGGGTCCCACAGGGGTCAGTCCTGGGACCAGTGCTATTCTTGGTACATGTGAACGACATGACGGAAGGGATAGACTCAGAAGTGTCCCTGTTTGCAGATGACGTGAAGTTAATGAGGAGAATTAAATCAGACGCTGACCAGACAGGTCTACAAAAAGACCTGGACAGGCTGGATGTGTGGTCCAGAAACTGGCTCCTAAAATTTATCCACGCCAAATGCAAAGTCATGAAGATCGGAGGAGGGCAAAGAAGACTGCAGACAGAGTATAGGCTAGGTTGCAAAAGGCTGCAAACCTCACTCAAGGAGAAAGACCTATAATACCGAGTATATCGCTAGAAGCACACATTAACCAGATAACTGCTGCGGCATATGGGCACTTGGCATACCTGAGAATAGCGTTCCGGTACCTTAGTAAGGAATCGTTCAAGACTTTATACACTGTGTACGTCAGGACCATACTGGAGTACGAAGCACCAGTTTGGAACCCACACCTGGTCAAACACGTCAAGAAATTAGAGAAAGTGCAAAGGTTTGCAACAAGGCTAGTTCCAGAGCTAAGGGGAATGTCCTATGAAGAAAGGTTAAGGGAAATCGGTCTGACAACACTGGAGGACAGGAGGGTCAGGGGAGACATGATACCGACATACGAAATACTGCGTGGAATAGACAAGGTGGACAGAGACAGGATGTTCCAGAGATGGGACACAGAAACAAGGGGTCACAATTGGAAGCTGAAGACTCAGATGAGTCAAAGGGATGTTAGGAAGTATTTCTTCAGTCATAGAGTAGTTAGAAAGTGGAATAGTCTGGCAAGCGATGTAGTGGAGGCAGGAACTATACATAGTTTTAAGACGAGGTAAGATAAAGCTTATGGAGCAGGGGGAGAGAGGACCTAGTAGCAGTCGGTGAAGAGGCGGGGCCAGGAGCTGAGTCTCGACCCCTGCAACCACAATTAGGTGAGTACACACACCTACACACACACACACACCACACACACACCTATACACACCTACACACACACACCTCTACACACACACACCTCTACACTCACACAAACACACACACACACACACACACACACACACACACACACACACACACACACACACACACACACACACACACACACACACACACACAAGCTCACACACAGGCTAAGGAAGGAAGGAGGAGAGATCACAAGAAACGACCGTATGTGAGGAACTCAACATAAGATTCAAAGTGTTCACAGAGGAGACAGAAAGTACTACAGAAAGACGGAGAGGTGGGGTACATCACCAAGTGCTGGACACAGTACATACAACAGAGGAAGAAGTGAAGAGGCTGCTGAGTGAGCTAGATACCTCAAAGGCGATGGAACCGGATAACATCTCGCCATGGGTCCTGAGAGAGGGAGCAGAGGCGTTATGTATACCCCTAACAACAATATTTAACATATCTATCGAAACAGGGAGATCGCCTGAGGCATGGAAAACAGCAAATGTAGTCCCAATTTTTGAAAAATGAGACAGACATGAAGCACTAATCTAGAGACCAGTGTCACTGGCATGTATAGTATGCAAAGTCATGGAGAAGATTATCAGGAGAAGAGTGGTGGAACATCTAGAAAGGATTGAGCTTATCACCAACAGCCAACACGGTTTCAGGGACGGAAAATCCTGTGTCACAAACCTACTGGAGTTCTATGACAGGGTGACAGCAGTAAGACAAGTGAGAGAAGGGCGGGTAGATTGCATTTTCTTAGACTGTAAGAAGGCGTTTGATACAGTTCCACACAAGAGATTAGTGCAAAAACTGGAGGACCAGGCAGGGATAACAAGGAAGACATTACAATGAATCAGGGAATACCTGTCAGGAAGACAGCAGCGAGTCATGGTATGTCTCGAGGTGTCGGAGTGGGCGCCTGTGACGAGTGGGGTTCCACAGTGGTCAGTCCTAGGACCGGTGCTGTTTCTGGTATTTGTGAATATGACTGAAGGAATAGACTCTGAAGAGTCCCTCTTTGCAGATGATGTGAAGTTGATGAGAAGAATTCAATCGGGCGAGGACCAGGCAGAACTACAAACGGATCTGGACAGGCTGCAGGCCAGGTAAATCAACTCTCTCCTGGAGTTCAACCCCACCAAGTGCAAAGTCATGAAGATTGAGGAAGGGCAAAAAAGACTGCAGACGGAGTACAGCCTAGGGGGCCAGAGACTACAAACCTCACTCAAGGGAAAAAGATCTTGGGGTGAGCATAACACCAGGCACATCTCCTGAGATGCACATCAACCAAATAACTGCTGCAGCATATGGGTTAGGCCTTGCAAACCTAAGAATAGCATTACACCATCTTTATAAGGAATCGTTCAGGACCCTATACACTGTGTACGTTAGGCCCATATTGGAGTATGCGGCACCAGTTTGGAACCCACACCTAGCCAAACACGTAAAGAAACTAGAAAAGGTTTGCAGCAAGACTAGTCCCAGAGCTAAACGGTGTGTCCTACGAGGAAAGGCTAAGGGAAATCGACCTGACGACACTGAAGGACAGGCGAGCTAGGGAGGACATGATAACGATATATAAAATACTGAGAGGAATTAACAAGATGGACAGAGACAGAATGTTCCAGTGATGGGGCACAGGAACAAGGGGACACAGTTGGAAGTTGAAGACTCGGATGAATCACAGGGATGTTAGGAAGTATTTCTTCAGTCACAGAGTAGACAGGAAGTGGAATAGTTTGGGAAGCATTGTAGTGGAGGCAGGATCCATTCATAGCCTTAAGCAGAGGTATGATAAAGCTCATGGTGCAGGGAGAGTGACCCAGTAGCTGCCAGTGAAGAGGCTGGGCCAGGAGCTATGATTCGATCCCTGCAACCACAACCAGGTGAATACACACACAAAAAAACACACACAAACACACACACACACACACACACACACACACACACACACACACACACACACACACACACATGCACATGCGCACACACACACAAGGGTACTGGGGATGGCTGGGCTTAACAAGAAGTATTGGCAGAAAGAATGAAGAGCAAAATGTAATAGGAGTGGGAAAAAAAGGCTAAGAGAGTTCTGTGACACGGTTATCAAGAAGATACCAACAGAGAGCAGGAAGTGGGAGTTATGAGCTCTTGCTTCAGAGTCATGGGTGGAGAAACTGGAAGTGCTGAAGCAGAGTATAGAGGTGAGACAAATAGGAGCAAGGAGCTGGGTGAAGGATGAACAGTGGAAGGTGAGGGAATAGGAGGGAAAAGAGCAAAGAAGTCTCAGGGAAATGACACCAGGCCTCTGGGATGGCTGGAGATGATGAATATAACCAGGGAGATACCTAAGTCAGACTCAGAGATACAGAGGGAAACAAAATGGTATGAGGAAGGGGAGAGGACACTCATTATTCATGGGCTCCATTAGGCAGAAGGGAAGACCTATGATGAAAGAAGACAGGGGAGGTAAAAGAGACTGAGAGAATCCTTGTAGTAACAGGAGACGACACAACTCAACTGACAAATTTTCAGAGAAGTGGGTGGTAATCGAAAAGAGCCGCTCATATTGACATTCAAGTCAGAAATGATAGGAAACAATAATCCTGCAGTGGAAACTCCCTGACAAAGGGTTCCCAAAAATACCAATGAATGTACCCTGACTATGACAGAACACAAAAAGAATGGAAACAACTGCATGAAAGAGTAAGAATGTGCAAGAGGCAGGAAGGGAGGAACAGGGCAGGTACCAGGAGACAGGGAAGCACAGCCTCGATTGGAACAGCAAACACAACTGTACATAGAACCACCCAGAGCATCTCAACCACTACCACCTCACACCAACCAAACACAATAACAAGAGCAGAGCCACACCCACAATCCCCATTCCCCAGTGCTAATACTACCCCACCAGCATACTACCATAATATCCAGACCTGCCTGCCACACCCACAGCCAACACCAACCCCTCCCACCCCCCAGAATACAGTTCTTGTAAGTAAGCTGATGATATGGTGCACCAACGCAGATGGAATTACAAATAAGAGGCATCCCCGGACATCATAGCAATCATAAAGCTCACGGAAGTGATAGAAAACACGATCATCCCATCTGCTTATCGGATCCTAAGGAAAAACAGGGGAGCAGAAAGGGGAAGGAGAAGCTGCACTGCTTATCAACAAACAGTGAAGTTTTGAAGAGATGGGAGGACTAGTTAGAGGAGTAGCAGATGACTACATAATAAGAACACTTCATACTGAGGGCCCAAAAGTGATGGGAGAAGTGATATACAACCCACCACCAAACAGCAGAAGGCCAAGACAGGAATATGGTGAGAGCAACAGAGTGATGGTGGATACAGTAGCCGAGGTTGCCAGAAGGGCCCATCTGAGCAGGGCAGAGTACTCATAATGGGGGATTTCAACCTTCAGGAGACTGGGAGACATTAGAGCCACAAGGGGGACCAGAGACGTGGAGAGCCATGATGCTGGAGGCGGTACTTGAAAACTTCATGTACCACCATGTTTGGGACACAAGCAGAGAGAGAGAAGACGATGAACTAGCAAGGATGGAACTAACATTCACCTTGAACAGTTCAGACAGAGGGATATCTTGCACAAAAGGCCGCTATTCACTAGCTATCACGTAGTCTTGAGATTCGCATACAAAATAGAGTTTACAATGAAGAGTGAGGCAGTAGAAGGACTGGAGAAGCTAAACATACATAAATGGCTCACGAAATCGTAATGACACGATTGCAAACAAACCATACCACGGGTGGGGTTTGAACCCCACCCGTGGTATGGTTTGTTTGAACTCCAGACCAGTGGCTAACGCGACGGTCTGGAGTGTTGAGACTCACTGACCGCGGGCTCAAAACCAACCCGTGGTATGGTTTGTATACATAAATGGGACAACACAAGTATGAGGCAATTCCTACATGAGGTGCAGTGGGTAACTGCAGGGAGGCAGTGGAGAAGTTCGTACCAAGAGACACCAGAAACAACGGAAAGACCAGTGTGAGCCCATATTTTACCAAGATGTCTGGAGAGGCCAAAGCCAAATGTGCTAGATTATGGAAAAAGTATAAAAGGCAAAGGACCCAGGAAGACCCAGAAACCCAGTGTCAATACGAGAATGACTTATCAAAAGCCAGATGTGACCGAAAGCTGTTATACAGCCACTTGAGAAGGTAAACAACAGTTAAATACCAGGTAATCAGGCTGAGGAAGGAAGAAGGGGAGCTCACAGGGAACGACCAGGAAGTATGTGAAGAGCTCAGCTCGAGATTCAGGGAGGTATTCACAGTAGAAAGAAAGAGGCTTCCAGAAAACTGAGGTGGTACGGTGCACTGGCAAGTGCACAGTACCACTTGCCAGTGAGGTGAAGAAACTGATAGGGGAACTAGATACCTAGAAGTCGGTGGGTCCAGATAAAATCGCTCCTTGGGTCCTGAGAGAGGGAGCAGATGCACTGTATGTGCCACTGACAACAGTCTTCAATAAATCTATCGAAACAAGGAAGCTGCCTGAAGTGTGGAAAACAGCAAATGTAGTCCCGTATTGTATGTATTGTATGTATGTATTGTATGTAAACTTATGGAGAAGATTATCAGGAACAAGAGTGGTGGAACACCTAGAAAGGAATGGACTCATACATGACTACCAGAACGTCTTCAGGTAAGGGAAATCCTTCATCAATAACCTATTGGAGTTCTTTGACAAGGTAACTTAAAGCAGGAGAGAGAGAGGTATGGATAGACTGCATCTTCTTGGACTGTAAGAAGGCTATAGACACAGTACCGCAAAAGAGACTGGTTGAAAAGGAAGAGGAGCAGGTGCGAATAGGCGGAAAAGTACTGCAATGGATCTGGGAATAGCTGACAGGAAGGGAACAACGTGTCGGTACGAGACAAGATGTCAGAATGGGTGCACGTGTCGAGTTGGTTGCACAAGGGTCAGTCCTATGTCCGGTGCACTTTCCTGTATATGTGAATGACATGAAGGAAAGGATCGAGTCAGGTGTCCTTCTTCGCAGACGATGTGAAACTAATGAAGAGAATACAAGCGGAAGAGGATGAGGTAAGCCTACAAGGGAATCTGGACAGGCTGCAAGCCTGGTCCGACAAATGGCTCCTGGAGTTTAACCCCACCAAGTGTAAAGTTATGAAGATTGGAAATTTTCAAAGAAGTGAGCATCATACTGAGCATATCTCCTGAGGCGATCATCACCCAAATAACTGCTGCAGCACATGACTGCCTGGCAAACATAAGAAAAGCCTTTCGACATCTGAGTAAGGAGTCACTCAAGACGTTGTACACCGCGTACGTCAGGCCCATATAAGAGGACGCAGCACTAGTATGGAACCCACACCTGGTCAAACACGTCAAGAAATTAGAGAAAGTGCAAAGGTTTGCAACAAGACTAGTCCCGGAGCTAAGGAGTATGTCCTGCCAGAAGAGGTTAAGAGAAATCAACCTGACGAAACTGAAGGACAAGAAGAGATACAATAAATCTCATGGAGTAGGGAGAGAGTGGACCTATTAGTGATCAGCTGTGACTTGATCCCTGCAATCACAAATAGGTGAGCACAGTTAGGTAACACACACACACACACACACACACACACACACACACACACACACACACACACACACACACACACACACACACACACACACACACACACACACACACACACACACACATACAAAGAGGGAGCAGAAAAGAAGATTCAGATTACAGGCCAATAACACTGATCTGCATAATAAACTTACTGAAAAGATTATCAAGAGAAGTGTGGTGGAGCACATAGAAAGGAGTGAGTTGATGAACTACAGCCAGGATGGCTTCAGAGACGAACAATCCTGTCTCATCCGTACTAGAGTTCCTCGACAGTCTAACAAAAGTGAGACAGGAGAGAAAAGGAAGTTGGACTGCACACTTTGAAATTGGAAGTCTTTTTTTTCTCAGAACCACACTAGAGACTAGGACAAAAGCTGCACAATCAGGCAGGATAGCAGGAATGGGGAAATAATGGATCAAAGAATATCAGAGTTGACTGGTAACTTGACTCACTGTTATGTAACACGTAATATCACACCGACTAAATTTAATTCCCAG
Organism: Cherax quadricarinatus; assembly: GCF_038502225.1. Classification (NCBI taxonomy): domain Eukaryota; kingdom Metazoa; phylum Arthropoda; class Malacostraca; order Decapoda; family Parastacidae; genus Cherax; species Cherax quadricarinatus. Next base: position 220,273 of record NW_027195285.1, read on the forward strand.
CTATTTTCACTCCCGATGTTATTCCCAAACATTTTAAAGAAATCGATAATAGGAAAACTCATATTATTGATTTCAATAAAACGTTTAATAACACAAAACATTAAATAAAATATTTAGATATGTTAGGAATGGGTAGGTTAGGATATTGAGGTTTAGTTAGGTTAGGCTAGTTAAGAATAGTTAGGTTTGGTTAGGTATGGCTCGTTTAGGATAGATTTAAGTCAGGTTAGGACTGATTAGGCAAGTGTAGATGAAGTTAGGTTACATAGGTTAAATAAAGCTAGGCTGGATTAGATGAAGATAGGTTAAATTAGGTTAGATTCAACGAAGGTTTGATTAGGTCATGTTAGATTAAGTATGAAGGATTGGGCTAGATTAGATTAAGCTAACTTAGATTCGGTTAGCCTAGACTAGACTTGATTAGAATAGATTAGATCAGGTAACATTAAGGTGAATAAGGTCAAGTCATGCTAGGGAAGGTTAGACACCAAAACTACGAATATTTAATATTTGATTCTTAACTATTTATTTTGCACCGTGGCTTGCTTCTGAAGCGTCTTAGAGTCTGAGTTCAAGGTGTTGAAGGAGGTGGTTCTACTTCTCAAGGAGGAAAATAAGAAACTGAAAATTCGCCTTGATAAGTATAGCAATTGAAGATTGAGACACTTACGTAACATATGGGAATCTTTATTAAGGAAACGATTCGCCACACAGTGGCTTCATCAGTCCAATACAAAGTAGAAATGGGTTAGGAGAAGAGGAGTTTGAGGTAATCAGTCCCTCAGCCTGGAATCGATGTGTTCAGTCCATCACTCTTGTGATAAAGATTCCCATATGTTACATAAGTATCTCAATCTTCAACTTGTCGGTTTTCAAAACCATTTATCACAACTGTAGCAATGAATCTGAGGTGGTTGGAATTAGTGAAGAAAGGTTGGTTACCAGCAGTGAGGAACAGAATCGACTCACTTACAAGTGGGTAATAGTCTCCAGTAAAGAAAGGAATATCAAAGTGAGCAAAGTTAAAAAGCATTTGGAGGCGGGAAATCTCTTCTCTTCTCCAGGACTAATGATGATAAAGGTACCACTAACTCCTCTGCTAATAAAGGCAGGGATATCCTTGTGGTCGGTGACTCTAACGTTAGAGGGCGTTTCTCATGAGCTAGTGTTGATGACAAAATCAACAGGTTGGATAATATCATGTCAGGTAATGGGAATAACCCTATTATCTGCCTCACTGCTAGTGGAAACGATATTGAAAAGAACAGGAGACAGGAGCTGCTAGATAAGTACAGAACAGATATATATTTAATTAGGTTTTTGAGAGAAACTCCTCTTAGAAGAGGAGTGACCAATATATAGATACCTAGGGTGCAATTGGTGTAAAATGCTGGCTAGACAGGTACTGCAAAGAACTTGCTATCCTACTGACAAGTAGGACAATTTCTTTGGCAAACATGATATGTAAGCAAGGGCTGGGGAACATCTCTCTAGAGTAAATATGGTAGCATTGCCCAACTCTGTCGACGGGGCTATTGCTGAGTTGTCTAGGAGTTTAAAATGATAGAAGACAGATGTATGGGTGTGAGTGAGGAATAGGTTGCAGCACGAGGGAACAAAACGACAAAAAAAAAAAAAAGACAGGATACTTCAGGGATTTGTTCAGAAGGCATTGTTCATCACAAAGTTACAAATAAATGCAATAGAATTCGCCAACAGACAAAGAAAGGTAGTAAAGGGCAGCGATCCTTAAGATCCACTGTATTAATAATAGGGACGAAAGAAACAAGATGAGCTAAGATTAATTGCATATGCAGGACACAGAGATTATTGCTATAACGAGACCTGGTTCAACCTGAAAGATCGACAAATGCTTTTGAATACCACATACAAGGCTATAAATTATTCCACACACACACAGCCAATTCGAAGGGTGATGGAGTTGGGTTATATGTCAGAGATAATCGAAACTGTTGCATTAGACAAGCTATAAAATTAGAAGTGACAGACACTGAATCTGTCTGACTACAGTTTCTGGAGGGAACTGAGAAATTATTCATCGGTGTGGTTCACAGGCCCCCCAAACCTTGACAGGGAATTCTGTACATTTCTATGGAACGGAATTACTAAGTCATCTAGACACGAAAATATTGTGATGGAATATTTTAACTTTAGACAAATTGACTTGTGAAATTTGACAGGAAATTTTGAATCTAGCCATAATAGATTGAAACATCTCACTGGCAAAAGAGAGGCATTTACAGGCGAATCAAGAGATTAGAGTGGTATTTAATAATAAAATAATAAAAAGGAAAAACAAAACAAAATGAAGAGTCTGAAGTTAGTCGCACGGGTTTAGAGGATTAGCCCGATAGGTTTCTTTCAGATAAACAGGAGTAAGATTAGGGACAGGATAAGCCCACCTACAAGCCTACTCAAGTTTACGGAAAGTAGCAAGGAAATGCGTACAATCATCAACGCTTACTTCCTCTCTGTTTTTACGCAGGAAGATACTGAAGAAATTCTGGAAATCAAAAATTATATGGGTCCGGAAGAAAAGTTATGAACGATCAAAGTCACTGGTAACATGAGTCTCAGATAAATATATAGATTAAAACCAAATAAATCTCCGGGCCCTGAAGAACTGTCCTCAAGAGTTATAAAGGCATGTAAGGAAGAACTTAGCAAACCATTAGATAGTTTTTTCAATATATCGCTTAAAACTGGCATAATGCCAGTTAAGTGGAAAATGGTAAATGTGATACCTATCCACGAAGCAGGAGACAGGTTGTTAGCATCGAATTATAGACCAAGTATCCTAACCTTCATTGTCGGGAAGTAGATGGAATCAGTAACTGCCGAGGTTGTTTGAAGCCACCTTGAAAAACACAAACTGATCAATGAATTCCAGCACGGTTTTGCCAAGGGGTATTCCTGCCTCACGAAATTATTAACTTTTTTCACTAAGTTATTTGAAGAAGTAGATCATGATAGTAAACATATTGTTCATGTACAAGAATGGTACAAAATACCGACAAGATGAAATTAAGACGCATGTGCAACATCTGGGTATCTTAAGAACATAACATAAGAAAGATGGAACACTGCAGCAAGCCTACTGACCCATGCGAAGCAAGTCCATTTCTCCCCCCCCCCTCGGATTACCCTAATGTCCCGCCTAGTCAGGTCACTTCCACTTAAGGAAGGAGCACGGCATCAGACCTAGTAGCACAAGCTAGTCAGGTCTAGCTCACACCCACCCACGCCCACTCATGTATTTATCTAACCTATTTTTAAAACTACACAACGTTTTAGCCTCTATAACTGTACTCGGGAGTTTGTTCCACTCATCCACAACTCTATTACCAAACCAGTACTTTCCTATATCCTTCCTGAATCTGAATTTTTCCAACTTGAAACTGTTGCTGCGAGTCCTGTCTTGGCTGGAAATTTTCAGCACGGTATTTACACCACTCTTATTTATTCCTATTTCCATTTATACTCCTTGATTATATCCCCCATAATTCTATGCCTTTCTAGCGTGCAGATTCAGGGCCATCAGTCTATCCTCATAGGGAAGATTTCTGATACATGGGATCAACTTAGTCAACTTCCTCTGCACGTTTTCCAGAGCATTTATATCCATTCTGTAATACCGTGACCAGAACTGTGTAGCATAATCTAAATGAGGCCTAACCAAGGATATATAGAGCTGAAGAGCAACCTGAGGACTTTTATCATTTATACATTTAGATATAAAGCCAAGATATGAAGATATAAAGTCTAGATCTTTATTGTAGACGTTACGTGATCCAGTGGCTTTATCAGTACAGATTCTAGGACATAATTTGAAAACAGTAGAATTATATACAGAAGATGAGGTAATCAGTCCCTCATCCTTGGAGCTGGTGTAAGGCACTGTGGTCGTGGAGATTCTGGAGCACTGGCAAGGAGGCTGGCGCTTATGTACTAACGTCAGGTGAAAAAGGGGACGTGTAGCAGACGAGGTCATAGTCACTGGTAGGCGGGATTCCCCAGTGGAAGTAGGTCCTACCCAAAGAGATGGGTTGTAGTACTAGTTGTCGTAGCCGTGAAGAAGGTTATGTACATCTCAAATTATGTCCTAGAATTTGTATTGATAAAGCCACTGGGTGGCGAAACGTCTACAATAAAGATACCCAGATGTTGCGCACGCGTCTTTATTTCATATTGTGCATATGGGCTTCAGTTAGTCTTCAGAGTGAGTTTCCAGGCCGGATATTTTTGAGCGTAGTTAGAGGGACACCTAATTGGGGCGGAAATTTTTTTTGGATAGAGGAGTGGCTAACAAATAGACAACAGAGAGTTTGCATAAATAGGGAGATATTTGAGTGGGGACGCGTTACAAGTGGAGTTCCACAGGGGTCAGCGTTGAGCCCAATATGTATAAACGACATAGAGGAGGGAATAAATAGCGACATAAGCAAGTTTGCCAATGACACCAAAATAGACAGATTGCTTCTTACAAGGACACTAGAGTGTTACAGAAAGATCGGAATAGATTGATGCAGTTGTCGGAGAAACGGCAGATGCAGTTTAATATGAACAAATGCGAAGTTCTAAGCATTGGAAAATAAAATAATCATTGCACTTATAAACTAATTAATGTAGATCTTGGTAGGTAAGACACATAGGCAACAGTTAGGCAACTTTATTCCGAAACGTTTCGCCTACACAGTAGGCTTCTTCAGTCGAATACAGAAAGTAGGCAGGAACAGTAGAGATGTGAAGACGATGTAATCAGTCCATCACCCTTGAAGTCGTAGAATTTGAGGTTGTCAGTCCCTCAGCCTGGAGAAGTTCAGTCCCATAGTCAGGAACTATCTGAAGATCAAGCGACAGTGCGGAGACTTATATACTGTCGGAAGGAGAGGTGAAGAGTAGTAGTAGTAGTAGTGAGAATGTAGCCACTGAGAGGTCACGTCCCTCTCAGATCCAACACTTCTCACTTGAAAAGGTTGTCCAATGTGTTTTCAGTACCAAGATGCCATTGTGTTGCAGTGTCTGACAAGATGAACATCAAAATGGTATACAATACCGACAGGTTGGTAGGTAAGACACATAGGCAACAGTCAGGCAACTTTATTCCGAAACGTTTCGCCTACACAGTAGGCTTCTTCAGTCGAATACGACTTCAAGGGTGATGGACTGATTACATCGCCTTCACATCTCTACTGTTCCTGCCTACTTTCTGTATTCGACTGAAGAAGCCTACTGTGTAGGCGAAACGTTTCGGAATAAAGTTACCTAACTGTTGCCTATGTGTCTTACCTACCAACCTGTCGCAATTGTATACCATTTTGATGTTTATCAATGTAGATCTTAGTCACAGTAAATGCGAAAAAAAACGTAGAATCAAGGGGATATAATTGAGGTGCACAAATGGAAAGCAAGAATAAATAAAAGGGGAAATAAATAACTTGCTAAAAATATCTAACCAAGACAGGACTCGCAGCAGTGGGATTAAGTCGGAAAAATGTTGATTTAGAATGTGAAGAGGAATGCATTTGTTTGGTAATAAAGTTGTGGAATAGAGAAATAAATTCTCTAGTAGCTTTACTGAAGAGAAAATTTGTGTAGCTTTAAAAATAGGTTCAGCAAGAACTCGAGTAGGTGTGAGTTGGACTTGCCTAACATGGGCCATTAGGTAGGCTGCAGAGCTCCTTCTCTCTTCTGTTTTTATGTTCTTAAATTATATATTTTTATTTCGGGAGTAAATGTTACTGACTCAAATTACCAGAAGATAAATTAATTAGAACCCTCCCCCTCCCTAGCATAAAAGAAAAAACGAGTCGTTTTCTCAGTAGAGTTACTGGAATGGGCGTGTGAGACGAGTGGGTTTCCACCAGGATCAGTACTGGAACCAGTACTATTTCTTGTGTATTTGAACAACATGGCTGAACAATTAGTCACAGGTGTTCCTGCTCGAAGACGATATAAAGGCAATGTAGAAAAACAAACAGGTGAGGACCAGGAAAGACTCCAGGCTGCAGTTCTTGTCTCACTAGTGTGTATTGGGTTTAAACTCCAGCAAATGCAAAGTTATAGAGATTGAGACAGCAAAGAATACCTCAAATATCGACTGGGCGGGACAAAGGCCGTAAATCTCACTTGTGCATTGTAAAGTGTACATTGTAGAGAACATACGCATGAGGCGCGTATTAACCGAATAACTGCCACAGGAGAGTCTGGCAAATCCAAGGAAAACTTTCAGGAACTTCATCAAGGAGTCATAAAACTTGCATTATTGGTGAACTAAAATATAAAAACTGATTGAAACAACTCAGCAGATATGAAGCCAATTCTTGCAGTATCAAATGATTCGCCGATGACTACTTGCAATCGGCGGGATTTTGTTTCTTGGTATTTTCCTCTCCAGCAAGAATTTTGCTGGACCACATGATTTCTAAACAGTGACGAAGAATCTGAACAGTGAGATCAATACGTGTTTTCTTGTCTAAACAGTTCTCAGTGGACGTGTTTTCTTGTCTAAACAGTGACCAAGAATCCAGTGAGATCAATATTTCTCAGGGACGTGTTTTCTTGTCTCAGTGACGAAGAATCTGAACAGTGAGATCAATATTTCTCAGGGACGTGTTTTCTTGTCTAAACAGTGACCAAGAATCTGAATAGTGAGATCAATATTTCTCAGGGACGTGTTTTCTTGTCTAAACAGTGACCAAGAATCTGAATAGTGAGATCAATATTTCTCAGGGACGTGTTAACATTCATGCTTTTTCTTTGCAAGTATTTGCCGAGACTGACCGTACAGTCCAAATAAAGATTAAAGTCACATACAGTATAGCAATCAGAAGAGCAGTGCTGTCCGTATAAGTCTTTATATCCTTATCAGCGGCTATAAGAAGGGTTGTGACAGCATTCACTGGTTCCTATCGGCATGACTATCTCGTTACACTCAGGGATATTAACCTTTTTTGCTCAAAATCCCGAAAAGAATATGGTGCTATGGATTCCTGAGACAATGTAGAGAGTGTTGAGTTCCCAAGAAGAGTTTCATGTGGTTTTACCTCACTCATTTTGTCCTGGGATGACAGGCTGAGGCAGTGATAATAACACTGTAAACATATTCCTTGCAGCGAACAATATTTCAGACATATTGCTGATACTTTACAGTCACCATTCATATTAGCAACACCATCGAAACATTCACCCACATTGTTCTCGAACTTTAGATGAAGTTTTTTCAAGAGAATATTAAGTGAAATATCTGTTTTACGTTACTTTCCCTTAACATATCTCAAACACAGGACCACTCGTTCCATGTGGCTGACGTCGTAAGTTTTCTTAACACTCTCCATCACTGGAGTAGTAAAAGCAGTCAGATTAGTGCATTATTTCTCACCTCACTTGCCATAATATGCTTATCCACACTGAAACAAGATAATTATTACTTTGTAACAACATTACAAACAACGCAAGGTTTAAAAGAGAGCATGTTGTCAAAGTTATTAAATAATTCCCCTGGTCTACTGACGTCTTTAATATAGCGGTCGCTGCATAACTAGCAAAACATATATATATAACAGAAACGCTCACTACTAATTGGAATTATAAATGAACCACTACAGAGATTCCTGTTTATTTTCTGAACCAACAGAGGTTCCTACAGATATTCTTTGCGCTCTAAAATAACAGCGAATATAAAGATAAATTAAGTCCCGGCACAACCTTACCTGCCAACACTAATCAGCACCCGTCAACACTAATCAGCACCCGTCAACACTAATCAGCACCCGTCAACACTAATCAGCACCCGTCAACACTAATCAGCACCCGTCAACACTAATCAGCACCCGTCAACACTAATCAGCACCCGTCAACACTAATCAGCACCCGTCAACACTAATCAGCACCCGTCAACACTAATCAGCACCCGTCAACACTAATCAGCACCTGCCAACACAGTCAGTACCTGCAGTTATTAACTAGCGCCTACCAAAGTGAAGCAGCACTCACAACACAAACCATTACACGCATCACCCAGCAACACAAACCAGTACACGCATCACCCAGCAACACAAACCAGTACACGCATCACCCAGCAACACAAACCATTACACGCATCACCCAGCAACACAAACCAGTACACGCATCACCCAGCAACACAAACCAGTACACGCATCACCCAGCAACACAAACCAGTACACGCATCACCCAGCAACACAAACCAGCTTGAAGAATTGAGACACTTAAGCAACTTATGGAAATCTTTATTGAAGAAACGTTTCGCCACACAGTGGCTACATCTGTCTTATACAAAGCAGGAAAGTATAAGGAGAGGAGGAGTTTGTGGTAATCAGTCCCTCAGCCTGGAGTCGATGTGTTCAGTCCATCAATCTTGTAGAAAGTACAGCACAGGGCCGTAGCAGTGGCTAATATACTGTAGTCAGGTGAGGCGAAGCAGGAGGAGGCGGGGTCATAATGGAACCATCCACTGGTCTAAGTAGGTCTTCTTTCAAAGATTGGACAAGTTTCGAAGAATTCTTTGTATCTAGATCCCATGATGATGCTAAGGGACTGATTACCTCAAACTCCTCCTCTCCTTATACTTTCCTGCTTTGTATAAGACAGATGTAGCCACTGTGTGGCGAAACGTTTCTTCAATAAAGGTTCCTATATGTTGCATAAGTGTCTCAATTCTTCAACTTGTAAGTCTTCAAAACCATTCATCACAAACCAGTTCTCACCAAAACAGACCAATGCATGCCAACACGACCCAGAATCTGCTACTAATAAGCATCACCTGCCAACACTAATCATAATCTGTAAGTTCGAGTCAGCAGCCGCAAAAACAAGTTAATACTCACCAACAGTCAGGCACAACCCACCATCACCACCCAACATCCACCAACATCCGCTATCACCACCAACACCAACGAACACCCACCAACACTCACAGACTTCTAACAACTAGGCAACACAAGCTAAATCTCGCCGTAAACCTTCAAATATAGGTTGGATAAATTCAAGAGGGGTAGGATTTAGTGGGACTTGCACAACAAGAGTCAGAAGAGTTATCAAGCTTATTTCTTGGGTAGCCTTGAGGAAAGGTCGGACAAATATCTTTGGTAGAGAGTTTAGGTTATAAAAGGATCTGCCTAGTAAAGGGAGGAAGGCCTGCTGCAATTCTCATGTGTTTGTAAAACCCGGTTACACCAACTAACACCCGGAACCGTTCACAAACAACAGCTAACACCTGCCAACACCCGGTAATAATCACTAAAACTAGTCAGTGATGGGATGGGATGCTGGCTGGTGTTAGAACCCAACAACCCATCCAACTCCAGCCAGGACCAGCTCAGACCCCGCAACACCAGCCAGCATCCACCAATATGCTCCAGTGAGGTCACTGGCTTGTGACTGTGTTTACTCGACGCGGCATTGGTGACACACACTCATCTCCTCGGGGAGTGAAAGTCTCATCAGGAACATAATACTGCAGTTCACCATGATGGCGCCTTCCACACTGTAAACAACCTGACAACCTGATCCATGACGCCGTTGATTTGCGGAATCTGAGAGAAAGTGCAATCTAGCCGGGATATTGTTTGGGTTCGAACTCAGATAAAGACGAGGTCTTCTGAAAATATATGTATATATATATATATATATATATATATATATATATATATATATATATATATATATATATATATATATATATATATATATATATATATATATATATATATATATATATATATATATATATATATATATATATATATATATATATAATATCTATGGGGAAGTGGAACAGAATTCTTCGTTCGTAAGCCATGAGTGTCGTAAGAAGCGGCTAAGATGCCGGGAGCAAGGGGCTAGTAACCCTTTCTCCTGTATAAATTACTAAATTTAAAAAGAGAAACTTTCCTTTTTCTTCGGCTACCCTGCCTCGGTGGGATACGGCCGATTTGTTTACATATGTATATATATATATATATATATATATATATATATATATATATATATATATATATATATATATATATATATATATATATATATATATATATATATATATATATATATATATATATATATATATATATATATATATATATATATATATATATATATATATATATATATATATATATATATATATATATATATATATATATATATATATATATATATATATATATATATATATATATATATATATATATATATAGATATATATATATATATATATATATATATATATGTATATATATATATATTGTATTTGCAAAGAGAAACTGACTTTTGAGTGCACTAGAGACGTGCATGTTGCTCAAGTACCTGCCTGATTATTTCGTAGGTGAGTGATGTTCAAGCAAAGACATTTGATCTTGTGATCTTGATTTTAGATCACATTAAGGCAGTAGACACAGTGTAGTTGATGTCTTGTAAGAACTATTTCCATTACTGGCCCTATATTTACTCTGTTAATTCCATGAATTCTCAGTTTGCTTTGAGAAATACTGAGTTAGCTTGTTAGTAATATCTTTATTTCTAAGCCAGTTCATATAAATTCTTATTATGTGTTTGAAGTACGAATCAGAGGTCGACTCTCGCTGATCCTTATTAGTTGAAGTGAATCTTTCCGTTTAATCAGGTGTTTTGATACTTTATTTCTGTAACAAGACACATATACAGTGCATTCACTATAGTAAAAGTCTATGCTCCATAACAGGTATAAATCTCATATGTAGTTTTCTGTCTGACAATTCTTACAAGGAACAGTGGCTATACATAATTTGTTGTGTATGTATATTTCAAGTTTTGCCAAAAATCAATAAAAATAATTGTCGATTAAACTTCTCAAAATAACTCGTATAGAAATTTTTCGGGTCTGAAAGAACCAGTTGATCTAGTACACTAGAGACATTGGAATATGAATCATATTTTTAAATTGCATCATCGTCATAATAACACATGCAAATGAGTGGTTGTTTGCAGTGACAGTGGGAGATAACACATGTTTAGAGTAAATACAATGACAGTGGAAGATAACACATATTAAGAGCAAAGACAAAGACATCCTGTGTGTTTTATGAGATGATATTAGGAGATGAATCATGTTTTGAGTAATGACACCGGGAGACGCATCATACTCTGAAGAATGACAGAGGTAAGTAAATCGTGATCTACGTATTGAATCGTGATATATGCACTGACGCAGAGTGAATCATCATATTTATAATGACGCAGAAATGAGTCAAGTTCTGTGTAATGACAAAATGAGATGAATTATGATCCGTTTAATAACGCAGATGATTCTTGATCTATGTAATGATCCTTGAAAATAAATAATGCTCCGTGTAATGACACTAGGAGACGAATCATTTCCTGAGTAATGAGAAAATTAATCATGATCTTTGTAATCTCATTGGAAGATGAAATATATGTGTAATGGCAGATAAATCATGCTCTGTGTAATGACACAGATGAGTCATGCTCTGTGTGATGACACAGATGAGTCATGCTCTGTGTAATGACACAGATGAGTCATGCTCTGTGTAATGACACAGATGAGTCATGCTCTGTGTAATGACACAGATGAGTCATGCTCTGTGTAATGACACAGATGAGTCATGCTCTGTGTAATGACACAGATGAGTCATGCTCTGTGTAATGACACAGATGAGTCATGCTCTGTGTGATGACACAGATGAGTCATGCTCTGTGTAATGACACAGATGAGTCATGCTCTGTGTGATGACGCAGATGAGTCATGCTCTGTGTAATGACACAGATGAGTCATGCTCTGTGTGATGACACAGATGAGTCATGCTCTGTGTGATGACTGTGTGATGACTGTGTAATGACACAGATGAGTCATGCTCTGTGTGAGTCATGACTGTGTGATGACGCAGATGAGTAATGCCACAGATGAGTCATGTTCTGTGTAATGACACAGATGAGTCATGCTCTGTGTAATGACACAGATGAGTCATGCTCTGTGTAATGACACAGATGAGTCATGCTCTGTGTGACACAGATGACTGTGTAATGACACAGATGAGTCATGCTCTGTGTGATGACACAGATGAGTCATGCTCTGTGTGATGACACAGATGAGTCATGCTCTGTGTAATGACACAGATGAGTCATGCTCTGTGTAATGACACAGATGAGTCATGCTCTGTGTGATGACACAGATGAGTCATGCTCTGTGTAATGACACAGATGAGTCATGCTCTGTGTAATGACACAGATGAGTCATGTTCTGTGTGATGAAACAGATGAGTCATGCTCTGTGTAATGACACAGATGAGTCATGTTCTGTGTGATGACACAGATGAGTCATGCTCTGTGTAATGACAGATGAGTCATGCTCTGTGTAATGTGAGTCATGACACAGATGAGTCATGCTCTGTGTAATGACAGATGAGTCATGCAGATGAGTCATGCTCTGTGTAATGACAGATGAGTCATGAGTCTCTGTGTAATGACACAGATGAGTCATGCTCTGTGTAATGACACAGATGAGTCATGCTCTGTGTAATGACAGATGAGTCATGTCTGTGTAATGACACAGATGAGTCATGCTCTGTGTAATGACGCAGATGAGTCATGCTCTGTGTGATGACTCAGATGAGTCATGCTCTGTGACTCAGATAGATGAGTCATGAGTCTCTGTGTAATGACACAGATGAGTCATGCTCTGTGTAATGACACAGATGAGTCATGCTCTGTGTAATAATGACATAGATGAGTCATGTCTCTGTGTAATGCCACAGGAAGATGAAATATGTCCTGTGTAATAATACAGATGAGTCATGCTCAGTGTAATACGGGGCGCCGTACCTAAGCCTTGATGAACGACGTTCCTAACGAAGGTAATGAAGATGAATTGAAGGTGCCTGCTTCCCTGACGGAAGCCGCTAATTACTCACTTTCTGATAATTACTCGGATAATTAATTACTCACGGAATAACTAATTGCACACGGAATAACCAATTACTCACTGGAAAACTGTGTGTTCACCTTGAGCCTAATTAGTTTCAGTTCACCTAATAACTAATTATTCCTGAAAGTTAACTGCTCTTGAGACAAGTAATGATTCACTGCATACTAATGAGTCAGGGATAGCTAATTAACCAAGTAATTATTAATCTTCATACAATTATTTACATAATACTTAAACTGCAACTAACCGTTTAATTACAAACTAATGTCTGATAAGAATACTTCCATAATTTATTTTCCGTTAGCAACTAATTTCTCAAAAAAATTATTTTCCTAAAACTAATTTCTTTCCAAATATTAATTACCTTACTTATTTTATCAAATAACTCCTCCGAACTAATTATTCATGGAACAATTAATTACACATGGTATCGCCAACAGACTGCATAATAATAATAGTAATAATAATATTATTATTTTTATTTCTACTAGTACAAGGTATACAGACCAGAGCTGACATCATTGACATACTACTACATAGAAAGCCCTTTGTTATGCTGAGAATTTCGGGAAAATTAAGCGAGTTTTCTCCCATGATGCGACCCACACCAGTCCACTAACACCCAGCTACCGGGGACCTCAGTGTGTGAGCTGAGTGCACTAGTTACCAAACTACGGGACAAATAATACCGGTGACTCACATGTACCTAATTGCTTACATATCATCAAAGTAATTGCCTATTCGTTATTACCAACTTCAACCTTAACTACTATCATGAGTGTTCCTTAGATTCGCTAATCAATCAGTTTATAGTAAATAGTCAACTAACCAGTCACGAACCTAATATTACTTACTCACAGCCTCGCTCTTCACTCACTTGATAATCACTCACATTCGCTGAAAACAAACTCGGTTATTACTAATACTTATTATTCAATAATTTGATAATTACTAAGATAGGATCGACAAACGTTAAATGCTTTCTCCACTTCAACAAGTTACCACCATTTCCCCAAAAAGGCTTTTAACCTATGGAGTACTATCATATTCCGAAGCTTAATGAGTAACATTTTCAGACGCCTTATCAGTTACACTTTAAGGATGTAAGAATAAATGATCATCATAGCAAAAGCTGTGCAAATACGCTTTAAAAGATTGGACCTGTTGTTGGGTAAATTAGCAGATTGCAACTTGATGAAAATTTTTAAGTGTCCATTCTTTTGAAGTCAGAAATAAAAAAGTATGTCACAGAATCATGAGGGGTTACGACTGCTCAGAATAAAGTAGCTGCCATTAATTTTTTTTCAAAAGCCATAGACAGCCGAAGCCTAAAGATCATATGTGGAATTAGCAAGATTGTACACATCCTTCATTGTCCTGTTTTATATATATATTGCAGCTTTCTGACATTCTCTAAGGAAGAATGTTCTTCCAAGTGGACCATCAGTTAAGAAAAGGCATTCTAAACAGTCAATAGAAATATAACTTCTACTTCTAATCTTGTATTCCGTGAAACTGAGAACCTTCCTGTGACAATAGATGCCATTGTTGCTAGGAGAGGTATAGTCCCAGTTCAAAAGCCATGGAAATTAAAATCCCAAAGCATTCGCTGACAATGCAACGACAGATGATGAGAAGAACTGTATTGGAACTGGACAGAAAGCGTTAAATATAGACATTAAAGCAATTCTAAAACAAGATATACCTGAATCCAGTACATAAACTGACCTAACATGTCCTTTTCTTCTAAATAGTTCAAATATAGGCAATTGTCGGTTAGGATGGCAAGATGGTCTCTGTTAAGTAGAAGGACACAAATACAACTAATGTAACCTTTTACTGTGGCAA